>NC_062569.1:9809166-10086666 GCF_022837055.1 Prionailurus viverrinus
TTGTGCAGGCACAGGGCTGGTAACCCTCACTATGTATCGTCTGTTTGAACCATCGCCGTGTGCCCACAGAGCAGAGCATTTGCTGTTTTTCTGTTTTTTAAATCTCCATTCTGATGAGTGTCTTAGGGTGGCAAACGAGAGAGAAGCTTAATTAAAAAGCAGTCGCTACTAGGTAAATACTGCTGGATCCCACAGAACAAAAAAAAAAAAAAAAAAAAAAAAAAAAAAGAGGAAAAGCTAACCCAAGGCTGGAGGAAAGGCAGAAGCCAACAGCAGGTCTGTGGACTCGGCAGCAGGTTTGCTGACCGTCCCTCTGCATTACCATGACTCAGCAACCTAAGGTCTAGGCCCTTCAGTTCAAGGACAGAGAATGTGCTGGATGGAGCAAGATTGGGTTCTCCCCTGGACCTGTCAGAGCTAGCCAAGGGGTCAGGGACACACAGTATAGACAAAACCAATGAGGACTCATCCATGTTCCTAGAGGTGCAGTGTTGGCAAAATGCCCAATGTCCCAGCAGAAGGTGCTAGGGTATGTGCAAAATCAGCATCCCTGCCTTCCTAGGCTTCTCCCGGGCATCTCTCATCCAGGAGCCTGCATATTCATCAGGGCACTCATTTGGGGGCAGCAGAGAACGTAGCCTCTGAGATTTAGAAGGCCATGACTATTTGATCCCCAGTGGCCTCAGGACATCAGCAGCAAGGGTCTCTGTTCTGTTCTCACTCTGCTTTCAGGTGGTCAGTCTGGCTTGTCTGGAGCTTATCTCTTCCTGGAGTTATTTACTAAAGTCTGTAGATGATCTCCAACTTCTGAAATACTCTGATATTTTGCTGGTCTGCCCCTAAGTGCGTCGTCACTGGCCACATGATCTGGCCCCAAGTCGACAGGGAGAGGTATTTTAACGGACTATATTTGCCCCTGAGTGTAAAAGCCCTGCCAGTATCCCCTGCTGGGATCAGGGGGTCCTCACTTCTTCCCACGCCACCTCAATTCAGCTGCTTCCACATGGGAAGCTCTGGTATGTTGCAGCCCATTCCCAAACCCCACTTCTGTATGAATCAGAATGAGAGAAGCCAGATTCAGAAATACACTAAATACTTTACATACATAATCTCACTTAATTCTCAGAACAACCTGGTGAGAGGGGACTATTTTCTATTCCTCTCCTCATTTGACAAGTGAGAAAATTTAAGTGCAGAGAGACGTCACAACCAGCCCAAAAGTCACACCTAGCAAACGGCAAAGGCAGGACTTGGATCCAGACAACTGGAGTCCAGATCTAAGTGCTTCATCTCTGTGCTCCTGCTTCTGGTTGTAAGGAACAGAAAAGAAAGTAGAAAAAAAAAAAAAAACAAACAAGTAGAACTGTAGCTGGTTATTCCATTCATCTATTGCTGTTTAGGTAGCCATTCCAAACGGAATGGCTTACACTAATGGCAGTCATTTATTTTTCTCACAAATCTGCAATTTGGGTTCAGCAGGGATGGCTTGTCTCTGCTGCTCATGGAATCAACTGGGACAGCTGGGCTGAGGCAGGAAGCTCTACTTGCCATGTGGTTCAGTCATATTGCAAGTAGGATGGCGCTCGTTGGTGGTTTCTCTCCACACGGGCCTTTCTATGGGCAGCTTGGGCTTCCCCTCAACATGGGGGCTTGGTTACAAAAGCAAGCACCTCTTGAGAAAGAGTGTAAGCTGCCAGTTTCTTAAGGTCTGAGGATGGAAAATGGCATAATGTAACTTCCACTCATGTTAATAGTCATGCGATAACTAATTAACAGACACCCCCTCCCCACCTCTTAAGAAGAAGGTCAAAGAATTTGGGGGCCATATTTTAAATCTACCGTATTTGCTTAAGCAGAGGGTAAAGTTTATTGGAAGTAGTCATGGTATCTCACGGATTCCAGAAGAAGGGCAGGAACCAACAAAAAAACCCAGATGCGTCAGCACTAAGAGCAATTTCCTTAGATGTTTCCAGAACTGTGCCATCAAAGTGACTCAGTCTACCTGTCCTCTAGCTTCTGTGCTTCTCACTGCAAAATCCCAAACTCTTCAAAAAGTAATCAGAGTATCACACTGGGGTCAGGTGCCGACCCTGGATTCATCACTTGTGGCCAAAGGCCTAAGCCTGCACTTCAGACATACTTTTCCAAAGGAGGGAAATGTTTAATGCCCTGTTTTACAGGTGGGTAAACTGGAGTTCAATGAGTGTAAGTCATTTACCTGTGAGTTGTAGCGAAGTCCCACTGAGCCCTGCTAAGCTTAAATTGGGTGGGCCCTATGACTTGCAGACATAAGAGAGAAAAATAAATACCTACTGTTAGAGTCCACTGACACCTGGATAGTTTGTCATATGGCATTATGGTGGCAAGAGATTACAACCAATGTTGGATCTTTCCAGATCTTTAAACTATCCCTTGACCATCTTTATAAATGCCTACTTCAAGACCTAGACAAAATCTTGAATTTGTCTTTCTCAGATTTCAGTACTTCAATCCACATGAATTCATTTAAAGAAAGTTTTTTTTTAATGAGTTAATGAAACCAAGAGATTATTTAAGAATTTCATAATAATGAGAAAGGGATGAGGTGGGCCATTTTCTTTGCTGGCTGTATAGAACAATCAAAGCCAACTGGCTTAAAATTGGCGTATGATTCTGAACTTTAAAAGAAGCTGGAAAAAAGGGAAAGCCAACATTGAAGAAAGAATGCATCTAGAAGAAGCCAGAATTTATTGCTGGGATAATAAATTAGAAATTTCTGGAAGGAAAACCTATCTGAAATGACAAAAAGTGACCCCAAATCACAAGTATTTTAAATTCCAGAGCTCACAGGAAAGCTTAAGTGATTTACTGACTTTTTTGCCAGTTCCCATTTCATTGGGCAGAGATCACTGTAGTAGATAAAATTCTACAGAAATAAACCTGCCTTTGCCAAAAGAAATAGTAATATAAACTGTTATTTACATTTGCCCTTCAAAATACCTCCTGAAGGCTGAGTTCTGGTCACAGGCTTCCATTAGAATCCAAATGGATTACACTCAGATTTGTGCTTCTTATTCTAAGGCACATAAAGCTAACATTTGGGGCTTTCTTCCAGGGAAAAGAAACATCCTCCAGATCACAGTGTATTCTAACAAGCACTTTAAAAGTTTTAAAAATGTCAATTGTTGCAAACAGGGCTAGCCAATTACATTCCAACAAGCAGAAGGAATAGGAAAACAGATCAAACTCAGAGAATACATCTCGGTCACCTACTCTGTGCCAGGAATGGTGCTCAATGTTGCACTTAGAAAGTCTTTTACTAATAGCAATAACCAATACTTTTTGACTGTGCAACATCCCAATGGCTGATCCATGTTCTTATTTCCTTGCTCAACAAGTTTTAGAAAGGTATTCCTTCATCACTGAATGTACTAAATTTGCCCACAGCAGACAGCATACAAATTGTGTGTGTGTGTGTGTGTGTGTGTGTGTGTGTGTGTGTGTGTAATCTTTGCAGACAGTTTTAGTGCCAGGGAAGAGATAGCCTTGGACAAATCATCATTTACCAGGCTTTTACTCTACTCACAATTATATGTCATGCAGATATTTCATTATCAAGAAAATTATTATTGCTATAATTGAGATAATACTAGCTAGAACTTCTTGACTGTCTAACGTGTACTATGTCCTGTGTACATCTCATATAATCCTCATATAACCCCAATTATTACATTAGTTTTCCAATTTCCCTAAAATTGTTCCAGTATTTTTTTTAGATCAGGAAACTGAGGCTCAGAAAAGTGATCACCTTTCAGGAGTTTCCATGACTAGTAAGTCGTGGGGCTGGAACTAGAGCCCAAATCTACTGAACCCAAGGTCCCTGCTCTAAACCACCTCCCTAAACTGCCCCAATTTTAGCTTAAAGGAATTTTTTAAATATACAAACTTTCCCAGCAGAAGAGATAACTTGACAGCATGTTAAAAGTGAGACAGCAGATGGGTCTATGGCAACTGACTGAGAGTGCTCCCAGAAAGCGAAACTTCCACCAGCAGCAGAGCAAATGCAGCCTGGCTTGCCCCTCAGAGGGAGGCCAGGAATGACTGCCACTGGTTACTCTGGGGGTCTGGGGAAAGAAAGGGCTACATGGCCCATAGGCTGCTTAAGAATCAGTTAAAGTCCACCTCTCCTTTCCCACTCCATGCAGCCGGTGCTTGCCCCTCCCACCTCCCAGAAAACTGTCATTCTGTTATCTGGGGAGGGCAAGGCAGGGTTTTTGGATTGAGGACATCAGACACAGTTCAGAGTGGGAGTACCATACCACAAACAGGGCGTTTCAATAAACAATTATATACTGGACAACTGAGCCCCAGCCCAGTCCTCAACTTTCCTCCCAAAATAGCTCTAAGAATGGGTAGCCAGGCCCATCCACTCTAGGTAGGAGGCTCCACAGCCTTCTCTGGGGACGACGACCAGCCTAAGAAGGCAGATCTGAAGACCTGACTTCAGTGATGCCCACAAGGAAACAGCCCAGGCAGACCACCCTGTGGTGAAGCCCATCATCTCCAAGAACAGTCCACCCATGGCCTTCAAGCTTCCAATCAGCTCCTTGCTGTCCCACTCTTAACATGAACCAATGAGCAGGGATCAATAGACATTTGAGAAAAGACTTTAAATGAAATAAGTAAATAAGTAAATAAGTAAATAAGTAAATAAGTAAATAAATAAATTTTTATGGAGGAGATACTCTACTACCAAAGAAACTAACAACAAAATCCACCATAGAAAAATATATAATGCATATTCAAAACAAGAACAGGGTATTAGAAGAAAAGGAAGGAAGGAAGGAAGGAAGGAACGAAGGAAGGAAGGAAGAAAGAAAAGAAAGAAAAAGTGAAAGGAAAGGAGGAAAAGAGAGGGAGAGCGGAAGGAAGGAAGAGAGAGAGAGAAAAGGAACATTTAGAGAACAAATAAAGTTCTTGAAAGTTAAAAAGCATGACAATATAAATGAAAAAATCAATAGAAGTTCTGGAAGAAAGAAGGTGAGAAATATTCTAGAAAGTAAAGGAAAAAATCAAAGAGAAAAAAATGGGAAAAAATATTAAATGAATGAATGACAAATACAAGATGCACAGCATCCATATAACAGGAAGGCCAGGAAGAGAAAGCAAGGAAATCAGAAAACAAGAAATGCTTTACAAAAGAATCTAAGACAATTGCCCAGAACCGAAGAACATAGATTTCCAGATTGAAAGGTTCTATTATATTGGATCTTTAGGTACTTGAGGCATGTCATCATGAAACTTCAGAATACTGAGACTATCCTACAACCTTCCAGAAAGAAAATACAGGTCACATACAAAGAACCAGAATCAGAAGGTCTTCAGAGTAACCAAAAGCAATGTAATCAATATTATAAAGGAAAATTGTTTTTGATCTAGAACTCTACACCCAACCATAATATCAACCAGTGTCAGGGTGGAACAAAAACATTTTCAGACACACAAAGTCTCAAAAAATTTCAAAAAAAGTCCCATGCACTCTTTCTAAGAAAGCTTATGGAGGATGTGCTCCAATAAAACAAGCGAATAAACCAAGAAAGAGGAAGGCATGGGCTTTAGGAAACAAAGGATCTAACCCAGGAGCGAGGCAAAAGTGATGGTGGTAAAGGGAAATTTCAGAACAGTAAGTGTGCAGGAGACAAAATACCATATTGACTAGAGCAGTCAGAAGGCACCAGGGGAGAGATTTCCTTAAGAGAAACTGAAAGAAAATCTAGTGGATCTGCCCATTCTGACAGGAGAATTGGACAACTGGGAGAATGATAGGGGCTGAACGAGTGAAGTACGCAGGAAACTAAGCAAACAAAGAAGCAAACACAGACAACAATTCACTAAAGAGGAGAGCACTTTGTTCAGGAAAGAGAAGTAATCATAGTATATTCCATGGCTCAGCTATGAAAAGCATTTTCATAGGATGATGGAGACCAAATGTTGAAAGAACCCAAATTATAATTGGATCATATTGGTAGGATGGGGGTCATGGGGACTCTGTGTGTGTGGTGGGGATAAAGGAGCAAAAGAGAATCAAACCTCAATCTCCCTAGTGCCAGGAAACCCCCAATTTCACACAAACCAAGAAGCAAGATAATAGCAAATTCTTCAGAGAATGGGCTGTAGATACAAAACCATCAGCTGAAAGAATTAAACCTGTTGCTGTTGTTGTTGTTGTTTTTCTTGAGGAAGGTGAGAAACACGAGGGCTGATTTTCACAGCCAGACCTATTTTGCTCTTTAAATCAGGAACTTATATAACACGATGTAAAAATTAATAATTAAAAAAAACAATTAAACTTCATTCACTTAAATGTTTTTCACTGCAACGAGTACTTAACAAATTAGCCTAATTAAGTCAGATCTCTCAGGATTTGTACAGCCCTTTTCATCTCTCTCCAAGTAAATGAATGTCTCATGCAAGAAGAGATAGTTTAACAAGCAGTACGCCCACTTCTGCGTTCTCCCCTGGGTTGCAGGAGCGAGGGGGCTGAGAGGTGGGATGCAGGTGCAACGTGGGCTTCGCCACTGAGCTACATTCACAGAGATTTCAAAGGCAGAAAGGAGGTAACAGACTCTCCTTCCTCTGGAATGGCGCATGTGGGGACTCATCAGGCCAGAGTTGCTGCCGCAGCCTACATTGTCCCCTTCCAGTAGCCTCACTCAAGGCTGCATTGCTACCGGGAAGTTGGCTGCAAGTTGCAGACGTGTTAGTGGAAGGCAGCAAATTTCTGCCTCCTGGAACCCCAACTGCAGTGGTGGACCAGGAGGTGGCTGACTTGGGTCCATTAGCTCTTCCAGCAACTAATTCCATGAAACCTCGGGAGAGCCTTGATAGAGTCACAGCTTAGTGCCCTAGGGCTTCGAAGCAAAGCTGTGCTCTATTCCAGAAGTAACAGCTTTCCTTTTGAGAAGCAGCTTGTCCATTGCTACTAGGGCTGACTGTAGGAGACCAAGTGACCATGTAATCTGAACTGCTCATTGTGAACCAGATGCTGTCTGATTGTCCAAGCCGCGAAGGTGGCTTTGTGTGTGCAGCAGCGTATCATCACCGAGTAAAAGTGACAGACCTGATATTGGGCTCGCTCAGGTCCTGAAAGCATAAGAAAGCTGCTTCAGCAGGTGCTCAGTCTCAGATTCCTATGGTCCCTCCACTCCCTCCAGCCTCACCTATGGCTTTGTGGGGAGTCCTTGATGACCAGGTGATTGAGGAAGAAAAACCTGGGAGCTAGACTGGGAGTTATGGATGGGTCTACACAGGGTGCTGCACCTACTAGATGTAGACTACTATAGCACCGTACAGAGGGAAATCTCCCTGAGGGCAGAATTTTAAGCAATACGGTGAGTTGGTCCCTGAAAAGAAAGATGGATGGTCAGAGGTAGAACTCTATGGTGATTCAGGAAGTACTAAGGGTTTGGCTGGATGATCAGAGATTCAGGAGAACAAAAATGGAAGACTGGTAACAAAGAGATCCAAGAAAGAGATGTGCAGACAGACCTCTTGGAATGGGTACAGAGTGCAAGGATATCTCTGTCCTGGGTGAATGCTCATCACAGAGCACCCGCGGGAGAGGAGACTTTCAATAATCTGGTTAACAAAAAGAGATGCGGATGTCAGCAGCCTCTTTACCAGTCACACCTGATGGGCAAGCACCGTGGCTATGGTATCAGGGATGGAGTTCGTGCAGGTCCTCAACAACATGGGTTTGTTTCTCTTTCCCAAAATTGACCTTCACAACCTACCAATAGCAGAGACCACTACTGACGCCCCTGATATAACACCATTGCCCAGAAGAACCAGCTGGGCCATTGGGGGAAGGTGGATTACCCTGGACCTCTCCCAGCATGGCAGGAGCAGCTGGAATATTTTCCTGTCCTACCTGCAATGTTTCTGTCAGCTCCACCGTCCGTAGGCTTAAAAAAGCCTTATTCATTGTCATCGTATTTGCATACACAGGTTAATACTAAATGATCTAGATCGCATGCCTATCTCCAGACAAATGACCCTTGGCCAGTGGTATGGAATGTACTAACTAAAGACAAGTGATTCACTTTGGAACAGGATGAATCAACCTGTCAGCATTAGTTAGTAAAATAATTAGATTGGTGGTTTGTACCTACTGCTGATAGTAGGGCAGGTTTGAATGGTTAAGGCTGATCACATAGCTAAAGCCTGCTTATATGACCAGCTTACTAGAAGATACCCTACCAGAAGCAGGCTTCCTGGTATTTGAGGTGCTTCATACTCCTGGAGACTTGTGCATCCTATGCGGCCCAGAAATTTGAGGACAAAGAAGTCTGTGCCTGAGACCTCTGGGTTCCTTTGTATTCGTATTTATTTTCTACTGCTGCTGTGATGTATATACAGATGTCTATTTTATAGTCAAATGGAGATGTAGAATAGGGAATTTGAAGTTTTGAGGGGAAATATTGGGAAGGAATATACATATTTGGAAGCCATAAGCATACTGATGAATATTGATGTTATTTAACATGGGAGTAGATAAAAACAGAGAAGAGGCCTGAAGATTGAGCCTGGGTCCCACCAACACTGACCAGAGGAGAGATACCAATAAAGGAGGAGAAGAAGGAGTCACCTATGAGATGGGAGAAGCACCAACAATTTATGGTGGCCCAATGACAGTGAATTTAGTGTTTTAAGAAGGAAAGAGTGATCAACAATGTCACACACTGCTGAGAGCAAGATGTGGTTTGAGAATCAATCATAGGGTCTGGCAATATGGAGACCCTCTATAACCACAACAGATGTGTTTCCAAGGAGTTGGATTAAGGAAAGAATAGACATTAAGGCAGAGAAGATAGGGAACTTACACAATTCTTTTGAGGACCGTTTGAAGAAATGGCAGGAAATGAGAGGTCACAAGAGGGATCTTTTTTTAATGGGAGAGATTACAATATGTTTTTATGAGGATGAAAGCAATCAAGTAGGGAAGACAAAATGTGATAGTGCAGTATCACTTGTCTCTTGTACAGTCTGGGAGTAAGTGAGAGAGGGTGGTATCCAGGACCCAAATGGAGAGGTTGGCCTTAGCGGGGAGCATCGGCAGTTCATCCATGAGCACAGAAGGGAGGGAGGAGCGTGTGGGGGCAGGTGTGATGGGAGCCTGCAGATGGTCTTATCTGAAGGCTTCTATTTCCTCCGTGAAATAGGAAGCAACATCATCCGTTAAGAGGGTGGATTAGGGAGGAGATGTTGGAGGTTTAACGAGAGAGGAGAAAGTGTGAAATAGATTGGAAATGCAAAAGCCCACTTGATAATGGTTGGCAAGAGTTTAAAATGACACCAGTCAACATGGTGTTGTGGGGGTTTTTACCCCTCTTCTCTAAATATGTAGAACTACTTGGGCACAAATATAGAGCAGGTGAAGAGTCGAATTTACCTGAGGTTGAGTAGCCAGGTGAGTATATCTTCTGAGAGAGGAAAGATGAGCAAGGGAGATGAGGATTCATGCTGACATCACAATGGTGGCCCTGGAATCTAAGCAAGAGCAAGAGACAAGTGAGGACATGGGGAAGGTGAGGGGCAGAGCAAGGCTGAGAGGGTCAATCCTTTGATATCCCGGTAGAATCAAAAAATTGTCAGAGTTAGAGACCTGTTGGAGGGAACGCCATGGAAAGATACGAGGTAGTGTTCCACGAGTTTGGTGTTAAGATGAAGGCTCTGAAGATGGCAAAGCTACTAGTCATTACAAGGCCGAGGCATGGCCACGGGGGTCATGAAGTGAGGTCAAGACCAAGATCTTTGCAAGCAATGCCCTTGAGGAGCTGACATGTTGGGGTGCTGGTGGCTTATCTACAAAAACACTAAGGCCACTGAGAATGACGATCTTAGCTGTGGTGGGAAACAGTGAGGCAGGAGCCAAAACCTTCAGTGAATGACGGGCAGGGACAAGAAAATGGAGCAGCAGACTTGCTTCAAAAGAGCTAAAGAAGTCTTCCTCCCTAGGAAGGAGGAAGCAGCAATGAGGAACAGGGGCTGCCTGGCTCACTGCTAACCCCAGACGTAGGTAGGCTTCAGATTCAAAAAGAAAACCAACCACCACTTAAGGGGAATTCTAGAAAGCAGTGTCCTGAGGGTGAGCAAGATACAATCTTCTCAACTCCAGTAACTGACGTGGCCAAGCTATGCTGCGGGACAAATATGGCACCAGACAATGAGGGGACACACACACATACATACACACACATACACACACACCATCCCAGACCCTCCTGATGGCAGATCTTCAGCAGCATCATTGCTCCTTAATATTAAGGAGCCTATGTCCCAACATGGCACTGGGAAGTGGGAAAAGGGCCCAGGAATCAGAAGACCCATCACTTCACAGCTGTCCCTCAATGTCACCACTGTGGGGCTAGCCCAGCCGTGTTCACTCACTTCAGTCTACAGGTTGGAAAAATGAGGCTCAGAGAGTGAAGTGACTCAAAAGTCAGGGCAGAGCCAGGAATGACCCTATATCTTCTGAACCTTCCCAACCCCTGCTCTTGCCACTAACTAGTCTCTCCCATTTCCCAAAGATCAGATATACCTAGAGACTTAAAAAAAAAAAATACATTCATGGGCCCCATACCTGGAGATAGGGCTCAGTGGGTATGGGGCTTGGACCAGGAATGAGCATTTTAACAGCCACCCTAGGTCATTTTTATCATGACAGAAGTTTGGAAACACAGCAGGCCCCCACACTGCCTTCCCTATTGATTTATCTTGTGTAGATGAGACTGTTACTTCATTTCTCAGGACTTCAATTGCCCAGCCTTTGAACTGTGCACCGCAACATGATTCACTGTTCTGTGCTAGTTGCCTGAAACCTCTTCAGTACAAAGTCTTAATTGAAAAGCTGGAGCCTGGGGCTTGGTCAGTTAAGCGTCCAACTCTTGGTTTCATCCCAAGTCTGGATCCCATGGTTAGTGAGTTCCAGCCCCACAGGCTTGTTGCTGTCAGTGCAGAGCTCACTTTGGATCCTCTGTCCACTCCTCTCTTCCCATCCCCTGCTCATGCTCTCTCTCAAAAATAAATAAACATTAAAAAAAAAAAAAAAGAAGATGGCGGAACAGCATAGAAGCTTTTTGGTGTCTTTCATCCCCGAAATACAGCCAGATCAATACTAAACCATCCTGCACACCTAGAAAATTGATTTGGGGATTAACACAACAATCTGCACAACCTGAACCACAGAACTCAGCAGGTATGTGGCGTGGAGAAGTGAACCGGGGGAGAAAGAAGCCACGGAGGGCAGGGAGCTGTTTTTGCTTATGGAGAGAGGACCGAGACAGGGGAGGGGTGGGGGGTACGGGAAAACCACCCTGCCAAAAGTAGCTGCAGAGAAAGTGGAAAAGTGGAAACAGCCGCAGGGACAGAACTAAAAAGGGAGAGAGGGTTTAAATTCCACTAAGACTCTATAAACAGGGGGAACGCAGATGAAACTCCGCAGCTCCATACCTGGCGGTGCTCTGGTGGGAAGGGCGAATCCCCAGGAACAGAGTCGAGTCCAGGGGTCTTCGGGCCACATGGGGAGTGGCGGTTCCCTTGCTGGCAGAATTCCCCACAGGCAAAGGCCACAGTGGACCCAAGAGAACAACCACATTCACTGGTGCTGGAACAAGATCGTTGGGGGTGAAGCCTGGTGCCAAATGTGTGCCGTCATTTTCCATAATCCCCGAAACACTGCTGCTGCACCATCGCGTGAACTTTTTCTGGGGCGGGCTGGCACCCAGCCGCAGTCTCTGGGCATCTGCAGCAGCAAGGTCCGTGAACGTTCCTGGGTGTCACCGGCACCCGGCCATTGCTCAGTGAGAGCCTCCTGCAGAGGGCAGAATGGGTCAAAGCTGCAGTCCCTCAGAAGTAAGGGATTGGGAAAAACAGCCGCATCTGAGATAAAATTCAGGAGGGAGGTGCTGCCTGGGGCTTGGTCACGGACAGCGTAAAAGCGGGGAGTGGACGAAAGCTGAACAGAGGACAGGCGCACGATCGCTGATCTGGGAGAACAGAATGGGTGGCTGGGTGGCGCCATTTTAACCGCGTCTGCGCATGTGCATGGGCACCAACAAGCGCTGCAACACTCCGCCCCGGTAGGCTAGCAGCGCCATCTAGTGGAGAGCAGAGCCGTTACACTAAGCCCCGCCCAACTGGGCCAACCTTGTTCTTCAAGAACACAAGTCTCACCGCCTGCTTAGTTTATGGACTATAAAGTGCTTCATAGTTTGACCTCTAGGGCAAAACAAAGTAATTGCAATCATATTTCAGTCTGTTCACTGGTCCATCTATTCAATTTTTTTTCATTTCTTTTCTTGAATACAGAAATAAAAGTTTTTCTTATTTTCAATTGTTCTTTAAGAACAATATTTTAAGAAAATATTTTTTTAAATTTTTTTCTACTATACTTTTGTGTAAATTTTTTCACATTCTATTTTACTTCAATCATTTCATTTTATTCTATTTCAATGTATTCATTTTTTTCAAATTTTCAAATAATTTCCGTTTTTTTCTTTTTTTTCTTTCCCCTTTTTTTCTCTAATCTATCAAGCCCCTTTCAAAACCCAGACCAAAACACACCTAGGTCCTAGCATCATTTATTTGATTTGTGTGTGGTGGGGGGTGGGTGGGTGTTGTTTTTAATTTGTTAATTTTAATTTTTTTTAATTTTAACTTTTTTAATTTTAATTTTTTTTCCTCATACTTCGTTTTCTCCCTTCAAAATGATGAAGCGAAGGAATTCACCCCAAAAGAAGGAGCAGGAAGAAATGACAGCCACAGACTTAACCAACACAGATACAAGGAAGATGTCTGAACCAGAATTTAGAATCATGATAATAAGAATACTAGCTGGAGCCAAAAATAGATTAGAATCCCTTTCTGCGGAGATTTTCTTTCTTTTTTTTTTTTTTTTACATTTTTTTTAATGTTTGTTTATTTTTGAGACAGAGAGACAGAGCATGAATGGGGGAGGGTCAGAGAGAGGGAGACACAGAATCGGAAGCAGGCTCCAGGCTCTGAGCTGTCAGCACAGAGCCCCATGCAGGGCTCGAACTCACGGACCGTGAGATCATGACCTGAGCCAAAGTCAGACGCTTGACCGACTGAGCCACCCAGGCGCCCCTCTGCGGAGATTTTCAAAAGAAGTAAAAGCTAGTCAGAATGAAATTTTTAAAAAATGCTATAACTGGGTTGCAATTTCTATTGGATGCCATGGCAGCAAGGATGTATGAGGCAGAGCAGAGAATCAGCGATATAGAGGACAAACTTATGGAGATTAATGAAGCAGAAAACAAAGAGGGAGACTGAGGCAAAAGAGCATGATTTAAGAACTAGAGAAATCAGTGACTCATTAAAAAAAGAACATCAGAATCATAGGCGTCCCAGGAGATAAAGAGAGGGAAAAAGGGGTAGAAAGGTTATGTGAGCAAATCATAGCAGGAAACTTTCTTAACCTGGGAAGAGACACAGATATCAAAATCCAGGAAGCACAGACGTCTCCATTAGATTCAACAAAAACTGATCATCAACAAGGCATATCATAGTCAAATTCACAAAATACTCAGGCAACAGAAGAATCAAGAAACAGCAAGGGGAAAAAAGTCCTTAACCTACAAGGGAAGACAGATCAGGTTTGCAGGAGATCTATCCACAGGCCAGAAAGGAATGGCAGGATATATTCAATGTGCTGAATCAGAAAAATATGCAGCCAAGAATTCTTGATCCAGCAAGGCTGTCATTCAAAATAGAAGGAGAGATTAAGTTTCCCAAACAAAAAATAAAGGAGTTCATGACCACTAAAGCAGCCCTGCAAGTAATTTTAAGGGGGACTCTCTGAGGGGAGAAAAGATGAAAAAAAATAAACAAATAAAGACCAAAAACAACGAAGACTAGAAAGGACCAGAAAACACCACCAAAAACTCCAACTCAACAAGCAACATAATGGCAATATCTATCTTTCAGTTACTCACTCTAAACGTCAGTGGACTAAATGCTCCAATCAAAAGACATAGGGTAACAGAATGGATAAGAAAACAAGACCCATCTATATGCTGTTTGCAAGAGACCTACTTTAGATCTAAAGACACCTTCAAATTGAAAGTAAGGGGATGGAAATCCATCTATCATGCTAATGGTCGACAAAAGAAAGCTGGAGTAGCCATACTTATATCAGGCAAACTAGACTTTAAAATAAAGACTGTAACAAGAGATGAAGAAGGGCATTATATCATAATTAAGGGGTCTATCCACCAAGAAGACCCAACAATTGTAAACATTTACACTCCAAATGTGAAAGCACCCAAATATATAAATCAACTAATCACAAACATAAAGAATTGGTAATAATTGGTAATAATACCATAATAGTAGGGGGCTTCAACACCCCACTTACAACAATGGAGAGATCATCTAAACAGAAAATCAATAAGGAAACATTGGCTTTGAATGATACACTGGATCAGATGGACTTAACAGATATATTCAGAACATTTCATCCTAAAGCAGTGGAATACACATTCTTCTCCAGTGCACATGGAACATTCTCCAGAATAGACCACATACTGGGACATACATCAGCCCTAAGTACAAAAAGATCAAGATCATACCGTGCATATTTTCAGACCACAACGCTATGAAACTCGAAATCAACCACAAGAAAAAATTTGGAAAGGTAACAAATACTTGGAGACTAAAGAACATCCTACTAAAGAATGAACGGGCTAACCAAGAAGTTAAAGAGGAAATTAAAAAGTATATGGAAGCCAATGAAAATGATACCACCACAGCCCAAACCTCTGGGATGCAGCAAAGGCGGTCATAAGAGGGAAGTATATAGCAATCCAGGACTTCCTAAAGAAGGAAGAAAGGTCTCAGATACACAACCTAACCTTACATCTCGAAGAACTGGAAAAAGAACAGCAAATAAAACCCAAAACCAGCAGAAGACAAGAAATAATAAAGATTAGAGCAGATATTAATGCTATCAAGACCAAAAAACAGAACAATGAAACCAAAAGCTGGTTCTTTGAAAGAATTAACAAAATTGATAAACCACTAGCCAGTTTGATAAAAAGAAAAAGGAAAGGACCCAAATAAACAAAATCAAGAATGAAAGAGGAGAGATCACAACCAACACAACAGAAATAAAAACAATAATAAGACAATATTATGAGCAATTATACACCAATAAAATGGGCAATCTGAAAGAAATGGACAAATTCCTAGAAACATATACACTACCAAAATTGAAACAGGAAGAAATAGAAAATTTGAACAGATCCATAACCAGTAAAGAAATCGAATTAGTAATAAAAAATCTGCCAAAAAACAAGAGTCCAGGGCCAGATGGCTTTCCCGGGGAATTCTACCAAACATTTAAGGAAGTGTTGACACCTATTCTCTTGAAACTGTTCCAAAAAATAGAAATGGAAGGAAAACTTCCAAACTCTTTCTATGAAGCCAACACTACCTTGATTCCAAAACCAGACAGAGACCCCACTAAAAAGGAGAACTAGAGACCAATTTCCCTGATGAACATGGATGCAAAAATCCTCAACAAGATATTAGCCAACCAGATCCAACAATACATTAAAAAAATTATTCACCACGACTAAGTGGGATTTATACCTGGGATGCAGGGCTGGTTAAATATCTGAAAACAATTAATGTGATTCATCACATCAATAAAAGAAAAGACAAGAACCACATGATCCTCTCAATAGATGCAGAGAAAGCATTTGACAAAATACAGCGATTAAAAACCCTCAAGAAAGTAGGGATAGAAGGATCATACCTCGAGATCATGAAAGCCATATATGAACGACCCAATGCTAATATCATCCTCAACGGAGAGAAACTGAGAGCCTTCCCCCTAAGATCAGGAACAAGACAGGGATGTCCACTCTCGCCACTGTTATTCAACATAGTATTGGAAGTCTTAACCTCAGCAATCAGCACAAAGAAATAAAAGGCATCCAAATCGGCCAGGGGGAGGTCAAACTTTCACTCTTCGCAGATGACATGATACTCTATATGGAAAACCCAAAGATTCCACGAAAAAAAAACTGCTAAAACTATTTCATGAATTCAGCAAAGTCGCAGGATATAAAATCAATGCACAGAAATCAGTTGCATTCCTATACACCATGAAGCAATAGAAAGAGAAGTCAAGGAATCAATCCCATTTACAATTGCACCCAAACCTATAAAATACCTAGGAATAAATCTAACCAAAGAGGTGAAAAATCTATACACTGACAACTATAGAAAGCTTACGAAAGAAATTGAAAAAGACACCAAAAAAATGGAAAAAGATTCCATGCTCCTGGATAGGAAGAACAAATATTGTTAAAATGTCAATACTACCCAAAACAACCTACATATTCAATGCAATCCCTATCAAAATAACACCAGCATTGTTTACAGAGCTAGAACAAACAATCCTAAGATTTGTATAGAACCAGAAACGACCCCGAATAGCCAAAGCAATCTTGGAAATGAAAACCAAAGTTGGAGGCATCACAATCTCAAACTCCAAGCTGTATTACAAAGCTGCAATCATCAAGGCAGTATGGTACTGGCACAAAAACAGACACTCAGATCAATGGAACAGAATAGAGAACCCAGAAATGGACCCACAAACGTATGGCCAACTAATCTTTGACAAAGCAGGAAAGAATACCCAGTGGAATAAAGACAGTCTCTTCAGCAAGTGGTGCTGGAAAACTGGACAGCGACATGCAGAAGAATGAACCTGGACCACTTTCTTACACCATACACAAAAATAAATTAAAAATGGATGAAAGACCTGAATGTAAGACAGGAAGCCAACAAAATCGTTGGGGAGAAAGCAGGCAAAAACCTCTTTGATCTTGGCCGCAGCAAGTTCCTACTCAAACACGTCTCCGGAGGCAAGGGAAACAAAAGCAAAAATGAACTACTGGGACCTCATCAAAATAAAAAGCTTCTGCAAAGTGAAGGAAACAATCAGCAAAACTAAACGGCAACTGACAAAATGGGAGAAGATATTTGCAAAATATCAGATAAAGGGTTAGTATCCAAAATCTATAAAGAACTTATCAGACTCAACACCCAAAAAAACAAATAATCCAGTGAAGAAATGGGCAAAAGACATGAATAGACACTTCTTCAAAGAAGACATCCAGATGGCCAACAGACACATGAAAAAATGTTCAACGTTGCTCATCCTCAGGGACATACAAATCAAAACCACCATGAGATACCACCTCACACCTGTCAGAATGGCTAACATTAACAACTCAGGCAACAACAGATGTTGGCGAGGATGCAGAGAAAGAGGATCTCTTTTGCACTGATGGTGGGAATGCAAACTGATGCAGCCACTCTGGAAAACGTATGGAAGTTCCTCAAAAAATTAAAAATATAACTACCCTATGAACGAGCAATTGCACTACTAGGTATTTATTCAAGGAATACAGGTATGTTGTTTTGAAATGGCACATGCGGCCCAATGTTTATAGCAGCACTATCAACAGTAGCCAAGGTATGGAAAGAGCCCAAATGTCCATCGATGGATGAATGGGTAAAGAAGATGTGGTACACACACACACACACACACACACACACAATGGAGTATTACTCGGCAATCAAAAAGAATGAAATCTTGCCATTTGCAACTACACGGATGGAACTAGATGGAATTATGCTAAGCAAAATTTGTCAATCATAGAAAGACAAATATATGAATTCATTCATATGAGGACTTTAAGACACAGAACAGATGAACACAAGGGAAGGGAAGCAAAAATAATATAAGAACAGGGAGGGGGACAAAACAGAAGAGACCGTTAAGTATAAAGAACAGAGTGTTGCTGGAGGGGTTGTGTGTGTGGGGGGGGATGGGCTAAATGGGTAAGGAACTTAAGGAATCTACTCCTGAAATCCTTGTTGCACCATGTGCTAACTTGGACGTAAATTATAAAAAAATAAAAATAAATTTTTTAAAAGCCACTATTATCGTTAAAAAAAAAAAATCTGGAGACCAATTTTCTAGCTAATGGATGGAGAGAAAAACTAACACCAACACAGAACCAGGGTGTGGAGTGGGCTGTCTCGGGGAGCTATGGCTTTTGGGGAGACACTCATTCCATCTCCATCGCTCACAAGGCTGGAGTAAAGTCGTTTAGCCCCCCCAAGCCTCAGTTTCTCCCCCTGGGACAAGATTGTAATTCATACCCACCTTGTAAGGTTTTGCAAGTTTTGGAAAACCGTATGTTAAATGCCTACGTCTAATATTTTTAAGTTGGGTTCATACGGTAGCTGCTGGTGCTAGAAGTGATAGTAATGAGGGTCGTCATTGAGATTTTTATTTTATTTTTTTAATTTTTTAACGTTTGTTTTATTTATTTATTTATTTATTTATTTATTTTTAATCTATGAAATTTATTGTCAAATTGGTTTCCATACAACACCCAGTGCTCATCCCACAAGATGCCCTCTTCAATACCCATGTCATTGAGATTTTTAAATGAAGCTTTCATCATTCCCTAAACCAGACAAGGGAGATCTGGCCCCAGAACAAGTGCTCTTTGTAATGCCCACTCTCAGTGGGTTTGAGAGCACCAAGCCAGGAGCTGACTTTGGGAAACCCCAGAGAGACTGTTCCAATCGATACACTAACATTTGCTTTGTCCTCAAGTCTCACGCCCATGTTGACATAGTGTCCATTAGAGGCCGATGATGAGCCGTGGCAGGGTAATGGGCTGGAAGGAGGTGGCAGCACGCTGGATTTGGCACTTGAGGAGATAGTGTTTTAATCAATTGCAGGTTGTCATGAATGTCTGGGTGAAGGCTGGGTTGAAGTCAGATGCATTATCATGCTTGCGCCCCCCCCCCCCCCCCCAATCAGCATGGGCCTCCCAGCTCAATAAGGAAGCGGCTCTCAGGGTCTCATTAGCTTCTCAGTGCCTCAACCCCAAGTGTGGCCACCAGCAGGAATTTTACTCTGTGGTTGGGAACTATGGAATATCCTTCTCTCTAGACCGGGATAAACCACGCAAAGCCAACTGATTAAGCTGTTCAATCATTACTGAACTTGAGTCAAAGTTCTGCCCCTGAAATTCAAACTTATAGGTATTTCTCCTTCCCCTCGGAAAGCAAACAAGATGCAAACAAAAAAGAAGGGTTGATTTGCTTTCAGTCCTGCCTGCCTCGTGGTGACCTTGATTCCCTTAGGTCATTTACTTTGTGTCTGGATGGAACAGAGTAACAATAGAAGGTTATGTATGTTACAGTCTGTCCACACACAGGCATGCTGTGAGATTGTTAAAAGCAGTGCTAGGCTTCCTATCATAAACCTGGAAATATCAGGCCACAAAATATTACAAACTGTATAGATAGTGGTAGCCCATGTTTGTAAGGAAAAAAATATGTGCGCGTGCTCACACTGAAATAGTGAAGGGTACACACACAAAAAAAGACTGATACCATCCCTATGTGAGGACTCTCAATTGTGACTGTGTAGCAATGAGGCAAATTTCTGTTTCCAGTGGGGAATGGTGGGTATTTTTAATGTCCTTCATTACGACTATCTGTCCTCTCCACACGGTCTTCATTAAGTACATGTGGCTTGTGTAATTTTTAAAAAGGGTAAGTAATGAAGAGAGGGGCAACCACAAACAGGCACTACAGGATTCTTTGTAAATGGTTAAAAAAATGACAAGGTCTAAAAATCTAACAGCTGGGGGAAAGTTAAATCAAATACGGTGCATTCTTACAGTGGAATATCAACCAGCACCAAGATTTCATTTTGGAGAATCTCTGACACGCGTGGGGAAGCTGGTGATGCCAGTGGCCTCCCCTGATGTCATTCCAGTCTTTTCCCTCCTATGTGAGGGCTGCAAGTTTAGGGACCATGCTCTCCAAGTCCGGGCTCCAGCAAGTGCCCTGGCTTCCGATGAACACATAGTTCTGCTCGCATGGCTGGGGCAGGGGCACCCGGGAAGCCCTAGCAGTCACCTGCTGATCCATCCTGGGCAAGGATTCTGTAAAGCTTGAAGTTTCAGAAATAAATCCCTTTCTGTTTAAAATTGCAATGCATATAGGGACAAAGATTTACTGCCATGTTCTTTCTTTCTAAAACATGAGGTACAAAACTCTATAACATTATTTTTGTTTTTTTTTTTTTAAACCAAAAGCATTGTTTTTTTTTTTTAAGTTTTTATTGATTTATTTTGGGAGAGAGAGCAAACAAGGCAGAGAGAGAGAGAGAGAGAGAGAGAGAGAGACAGAGAATCCCAAGCAGATTCTCTCGGGATATGGGGCTAAATCCCACAAATCGTGAATTCATGACCTGAGCCGAAATCAAGAGTTGGACAATTAAGTGACTGAACCGTCCAGGTGCCCCACAGCATTGTTGATAAAGAAGAAAAATCCCTAAACGGAAAAAAAAAAAGTTGCAACCAAAGCATGACAGCAATTGTCTTTGGGAGCTAAGATCACAGGAGAATATATATATATATATATATATATATATATATATATATATATATTTCTGTATTTTTTTCCAGTTTCTCTAATGAGAGTATGTGTTTCTGATAATTTTTTCTAAAACTTAACTTTTTAGGGGCGCCTGGGTGGCCCAGTTGGTTAAGCATCCGCCTTCAGCTCAGGTCATGATCTCAGAGTATGTGAGTTCCAGCCCTGCGTCAGGCTCTGTGGTGACAGCCTGGAGCCTGCTTCTGATTCTGTGTCTCCCTCTCTCTGCTCCTCCCCCACTCACCCTCTGTCTCTCTCTGTCTCAAAAATAAATAAGCATTAAAAACAATTAAAATTTAAAAAAACACTTGAACTTTTTTAAAAAAAAATTTTTTTTTAACGTTTATTTATTTTTGAGACAGAGAGAGACAGAGCATGAACGGGGGAGGGTCAGAGAGAGAGGGAGACACAGAATCCGAAGCAGGCTCCAAGCTCTGGCTGTCAGCACAGAGCCCGACGCGGGGCTCGAGCTCACGGAGTGCAAGATCATGACCTGAGCCGAAGTCGGCTGTTCAACCGACTGAGCCACCCAGGCGCCCCAACACTTGAACTTTTTATAAGAAAGAGCAACTGTCACTTGATTGTCTCCACAGAAGTACAAGGAGGATTTTGTAGTGTCACTTCCACCTGGGGTCCCAATGTGGACACGGGTTGGGATTGGTGGCCCTGCTTGCCCTTGACCCCTCTTTTCTTCTCCTGTATCTTTTCTTCCCTTCCCTATTTAATATTGACATTCATGGACACACCTTGTTTTCCAGATAGTTTCCTTCCTCTAAGTCCTCCATCTAAGATTAAATAATAATAAATCATGATGACAGTAAATAATGGTTATCCGAGTAGTAATCACAGGAAAATAATACAAGCGGAGACCTTTGGTCCAGGTTGAGTAAGCAGCTGGTTTATTCTACATCCCGCATCCCTGGAGGAAGCAAACTTTCGTCCTTTTCCATCTGATGGAGCTGTCAAGCTGAGAGATAATCAACAGGATTGCGTGAAGGCAGCAAACAGCAAAGCATCTTCATTTGGAAGGTACCACCAGAGAATGGCGTCAGGGCCGCCCCTGCGGCTACAGCCTGCATCCATCCAACCACCGTTCCAGAGTGTCTGAGTACTGGCAGTTCAGGGACCAGGAGGGCCTGCAGAAAGGAAAGCGTGGAGTGTACAGGCGGGGGCTCCCCAGTGTCCCAGCTCAGGATCTGCAGGTCCAACAACCCCCTGCTGGCCCACTTACAGCCCAGCCTGGCCTCTGCAGGCACATTTCCTACGGCCGTTGTGCCTCTCGAGTATGACCCTCTTGCTAACTCCAGTGCATCCGGGCACAAATGCTCGTGCCCCCTGCACCCACAGCATACTCACGCTGGGCCCTCCACTTCTTTCTGTAAGTCCCACACCATGAGCGGGAAGCCCCTCCCCCAGCCTACAAGAGAAGTATCCTTGACTTCTCTGAAGTGGGCATCAGAGGAGTTCTGTGACTTGCCCAGGGTCAGAGGGCGAGTCCTTGATCTGAAATGGGAACCCTTGACTTTGAGCCAGGGCCTCTTTCACCTTTCCGCGCACGTGTTTCCCCCCTCACCTTTCAAACTCCCTTTCAGCTCCTCAACCCTCAACCCAGCTCCTCAAACTCCCTTCTAGCTGGTCCTAGGCCAGCTAGACTGAGTTTTTCAAAACTTTTCTCCTGAAAAGTGATCCCTCTATTCCCAGCCCCCATGCCAGTACCCAGACCCCAGGTCCTCTGCTCCCAACCTGGAAGTTGTGGGGATCACCAGACCAGATGCAGACCATTAGAAACCCTGTTTTGTTAGGCCACCCCTCAGCCACGCAGGCCTCCATGAATTTTCCAGGGTAGGGGTTCCACAGTTAAAGAAAGGGCTGTGAGCCCCTGCCCCCCACAACTATAAAGCCTCAGGGGGAACACACACATACGTATTTTCAGAAATTGCAAGGCTCTACATAGCCCAGGGCAGGCACTGCAGAAGGGAATCCCAGGGGCATGCAGGCCCATGGTCTTCTCCCTTCCTGTCTGCCTCAACCCTGCAAAGCTGCTTGATCTGAGCTTTGAAAAGACATGGCTGCTTATTACTTTAATAAGAGCTCACTTTGCTGGAGTCCTGAGCAAGTGGGAAGGCCTTACTCAGCCTGGCCCAGCATATCTCTACTAAGTGCTAGACAATAATGATGACTTTAGCTCATTAGTGCTTGCCCTAGAGGGCCAGCCATGCTTCTAATTAACTGGGAGAATAAAGACAGTATGAAAGATGCTTTAAACACTTGGAAGACACATTAAGGGGACTCCCACTTTAAAATATAGTCTATTAAATTAGTGAGGAAAAGGGATTAATGAATAAGTAGTATTGAGAACACTGACTAACCATTTGAAAAATATAAAGCTGGATCCCTACCTCACTAAAATACATTCCAAGAAGACCAAAAATTAAGTATAAAAACATAAAACCATGAAAATTTTATTTTCTAATATTAATAAAAACTTAATATAGGGCTTATTTTGTACCAGGCACTGTTCTATATATCATTTTATTTTTAACGTTTTTTTTTTTAATTATTTATTTTTGAGAGAGAGAGAAAGCGGGGGAGAGGCAGAGAGAGTCAGGGACAGAGATATGAAGCAGGCTCCAGGCTCTGTGTTGAAAACAGAGAGCCCAATGCGGGGCTCAAACCAACGAACCATGAGATCATGACCTGAGCTGAAGTCAGACACTTAACTGACTGAGCCACCCAGGCGCCCAGCACTGTTCTAATATAGAAGAAAACATGGCTTGATTTCTTTACAAACCTGGAGTACAGTTTCGTATAAATTCAGGAGCCACAAAACAAAATATTGAGGGATTTGGTTCTGTGAAAATGTAAAACTCCTATATGATGAATACACCATAAATGAAGTCAAAATACAAATCGCAAACCTGAAACAAATAGTTCACATAGATATCATGAACGAAGTTCTAATAACCCTAATTTATAAAAGACACGTATAAAATCAATAAAAACGAAAGAAAACATTATCATCTCAAAAGAAAAACAGGCTAAGAATATGAGTAATCAGTTCAGAGAAAAATGGCCAACAAATACACGAAAAGATACTCAGCTTCTTTGTTTAAAAATGCCAGGCAAAATAGAATGGCATCATTTTATAAGGGTCAATTTCCAAAAACTACACAAATTTTATTGCTCTAGGTCAATGAACTGAGGGAACAGGCCTTCTCACACAGTGTATCTGGGGGTGCTCCCTCTCTGAATGCCAATTGAGCAATCTCTCTACCAACGTTTATTTCTTTTGAAGTTTATTTATTTTGAGAGAGAGAGAGAGAGAGAGAGAGAGAGAGAGAGAGAGAGCTGAAGGGGCAAAGAGAGAGGGAGAGGGAGAGAATCCCATGCAGGCTCCATGCACTGTCAGCACAGAGCCCAATGTGGGGCTCAAACTCATGAACCACAAGATCATGACCCTCTGAGCCAAAATGAAAAGTCAGACGCTTAACTGACTGAGCCACCCAGGCTCCCCTCTCTACCAACATTTAAATGCACCTAGTGGTCCTAGCAAATGGAAACAATCTACCTGTTCATCAGTAAGGGACTGGCAGATAATTACCTGCAGCATCCAGAGGGCAGATGTTCTAGGTAGCACTATGCCAAGATTTGCAAGCTCTTTAATAAGTGAAAAAAAAGTTAGGTGCAGGTCAGTGTGCATGTTGGGATTTCACGTGTGTTTTAAGATATTTTTCTTATTCTCAATATTTACACATTTTTCTCTGATTTACAAGACATATTAACAGCGGTGACCCTCAGGAGGCTGCTGATAAGAGCAAGATGTTTATTTTTTGATTTTCATTTTTAAACACACATGTCTTATTTTCATTTTGAGAAATGATAAATAATAAATTTCTAAAAATTTTAATGGCTTCTAGGTAACAGCCCAAATGCGGACTTGATCTTCCAACAAACATTTAGGGAAGACTTATAATATGCCAGGCACAGAGCCAGATGCTGGAGGCAGGTAAGACAGACAAAAATCTCTGACTGAAGTTAGCACCAAAAGGCACAGAAAATGACAAAAAAGCAACAATGAAAAGCTGACCTCTGAGACTGACACACGCTCTGTTGCCAGATTCTGAACAAGGTCTCACTGCCTATAGGGCCCTGAGGTCACTATAAGAAACACTACTTAAGACTTCCGCTGGTAAGATGGGTCCGCCTACAGTTCTGCCCCTCCTCACTGACTGTTCAAAACCCTGCCCCCACAGAAGAACCGTGCAGAGAGAGTCCTTTGGTTGCCTTCCACATGACCAGAGCACAGATTTCCTGGGCCAACCATGTACTCTTTGAGCAGACTGGTAAAAGCTGAGGCTTGGAATTGCACAGATCTAGAATTAGTTCCACCACTGTGGCCATGGGTAACTTGTACCTCTCGGTGCCCCCGTTTCCTCATTTCACAAGGAATAAGAATACTCACTGCACAAGGATTGTGATGTTCATATAGACATGCAAAGCCTACATACCGGCAAAGGAAAGAAATCGTAGCTATCATTAAAGGATTTCCTCTATTGTAAGATATGTTAATGATTTATTAACAACTTTTGTTAAAATTTGGGAGGACACATCAATTACAAGATAAACCCTAATAGCAAAAAATATTAAGATGCACAATTTGGCACTGAAAAAATATTTACATTGTTTCTAGATCTAATGGGTGACTATAATGCCCCAAATCAATCAGGACATCAATTATGAAATACGGGACAGAGAGAAGGTGGAAAAGGCAAAAGAAGGTGGAAATTGGTGGTGAGACAGTGTCTAGTGGATAGCATAGGCCCTCCATGATAAATGGTATCGGTGGAGGTGGTGGAGGTGCATGCTGGGAATGGAGGGTTTTTACGTACTCCACTGACTCAGACTAGGAGAGAGAATTAGACACACATATCAGGAAAATCTCCAGGTTGGAAACTGGGCCAGGAGACTTACACACTGTTCTATAACCATTAGCCAAGTAACAGTGAGCAGAAACAAGAAAAAGCCACATGACCTGTCTATGTGGCAAATACTGAATAAGAGGGAAAATCTGTCCTTATTCAAAGAAAAAAAGAAACTAACATGGTACTTATGGGAAAATAGTAGTAGAAGAAAAGGGAGCTCATCATGAAATTCAGAGGAACATTCCTCTGAGAATAATATACTACAGAATCCAGAAGTAAATTTATATAACTGATGTCTTCAATAAGATGTCACCAGGCACAAGCTCTGGAGAAAGCCATGGAAGAGAAGAGAGCTTAAAAAAAAAAAAAAAAAAAAAAAAAAAAAAAGATGGATGGGCTAACACAGAACTTCAAAGATACTAAAAGTGTAATAAACAAAATTCAACACCCATTCATGATTTTAAAAACCTTTAACAAACTAGAAATGGAAAAGATGGAAAAGAACACTCAATCTGATTAAGACTATCTCAGAAATTTTAAAGAAAATAAAACAGTTAATGATAAAATATCCAACGTCTTACCTGTGAAATTGGGAATGAGACAAGGATGCCACTATCATCACTTCTACTCAACATTTACTGGAGTTTCTAGCCAATGCAATAAAGCAAGAAAAAGAAAGCAACATGTATTGAGAGTCAAATGTGAGAGATTAAATAAAGTTTTTTAGAAAAAAAATTAAGAAGACTATCCTCATGACCTAGGAATAGGCAAATATTCCTCTAAAAAAACACAAAAATAACCATAAAAGAAAATTAATAATAAATCAGACTGCATTAAGACTAAGAATTTCATTTTATCAAGACTTTTTTAAGAAAGTGAAAAGGTAACCGACAAAATGAAAGATGTTTGTAATACTTGTATCCAACAGAAAATTTTACCCAGGGCATATAAATAATTCCCAATGAATTAATAAGAAAAAAGACAAATGTAATAGAAAAACTGACAAAACTATTGAACAGGCACTTCACATAAAAGGATATCTAAATGGCCAATAAAATTTGAAAAAGTGCTCAATCTCAGTTGACTAGGAAACACAAGGTAAAACCCAATGCAATACTACTACACAGTCACAAGAAAAACCTAAAAAATGTCAAGCACTGATAATAACTTGGAGCCACCAAAACCTACAACAGCTGGTGACAGTATAAATTGAATCCCTCTAGAAAACTGTTTGGCAGAATATACCAAATCTGAAAATATGCATACCTATGACTAACAATTTTATTCCTTGGTATAATCAATGGAAATCCATTTATACATTCACCAAAAGAAAAGTATAGACTGTTCATGGCAGCACTAAAAAAATGAAAACTATTCAAATGCCCACCAATGGAATAATGGATATATAAACTGATATATCCATCCATATAATGGAATACTATATAGCAACGAAAACAAATTAGAACTATACACAATAATATGAACAAATATTGAGTGAAAGAATTCAAATACAGGCCCAACCACTTGTAAATTTTGGAAGTCTTTACTAAGCAAATACATGGTTATAGAAGAAATCAGAGTTGCAGTTATTTTTGGTAACAAATATATAACTATCCATTAATACATCTAATACAACACCTAATATATAAAGAGTTATTTCAAACAAATATGATCTGAATTTTAAAAATAAGCAAAGGAGAGGGGCAGGGGAAAAATCACAAAAGAATATAAATATGTAACAAACATAATGGGAAAACACCCCTAATGGGATATCATAAAATGCAAAAGAAGATAAAATTATTATATACCTTTCAAATGGCAAAGATTTTATACTTGATCAGAGTTCACTAAATAGGCATCTTACTAAGCTCTTAATACTGATATTGGTACAAATTTGCTGGAGAGTCATTTTACAACATTAAGAACCTTACAAGAATTTAGATGAAAGAAATAATCAGAGATATAAACAGAGATTTATTTCAAGGATGCTCACCCTAGCCTCCTGTATAACTCTAAACAAGATTTGAGAAAGAAAAAAATACATTCAACTTAAGGCAATTTGTCTGATAATTATGTCCTTCCTCCTTAGAGCTTGGGGTTGCAGAACTCAGTGGTGTTCTACCGCTTATCTTGGGGAATAGGATCCCACTAGTTTGAGACTACAGATATGCAGAGACCAAGATTAGGCCAAGATTAGGATTAAAGATAATTGGTGGGGGCGCCTGGGTGGCTCAGTGGCTTGAGCATCCTACTCTTGGTTTCGACTTAGGTCATGGTCTCATGGTTTCATGGATTCAAGCCTCGCGTTGGGCTCCATGCTGCCAGCATGGAGCCTGCTTGGGATTCTCTGTCTCTTCTCTCTCTCTGCTCCTCTCAAATAAATAAATAAACTTAACAAAAAATTTTTAATAAAAAATATAATGGATGATGGTCATTAATACAGACTATTAGAAAATGTACCACTTACCATGCTCCCAACCCTTCCTTATCTTTTACGATTTTCTTAACACATTCAATTGTCTTCTTCAAATCTGGATTCAGTAAAGCTGTGGAAAAAACACAGTGGAAAAATACGACTCCACAACTTGGCAGCTAAGTCAGAGTGATGTCAGGGAAGCTACAGGGTACTCATGTTTAGAGAGGCTTCCACATGATTCCAAGGATAAATCTATCCCTAGATTTTTCTCAAGACAACCCTAGGAGGTAGTAGCATGTGGTCCTCTTTTACTAAATCTATTGATTTTTTTCTTGTAATTCTTATCATAATATTTTCATTAAAAATATTTATGTATAGTGAATATGCTGTGCTAAGCAATCTAAGAAGCAGTGGACACAAAATGGCGAACACAATAAATCTGTCCCTGTCCTCCTAGAGCCTGCAGTCTGATAGAGGGAGATAAAGATCAGAGATAAGTATAATACCAAAGATACCTGGCAGGATGGGGGAATGCAGCTTGACATGGGAGCTGATGAGTGGGGGCACCCCATTCAGACTTTCAGGGTCAGGGAGGGGTTATTGGGCCACGTGACATCTAAAAGAGTAGGTAAGGAAAAGGGGTGGAAAGATCACAAAAGGAAAACTGTTCCAGGCAGAAGAAACAGCATGTGAGATGGCCCAGAGGTGCCTCTGGGGAACCAACATGACTAGGCATTCATCACCCCATTCTCTCCTTTGAATGTGGAAGCCAAGACCTCCCACCTGGGTTACTGCAATACCTTCCTTCTTGACTACACTTTGCCTCCTCCTTTCCCTAATCCAGTCTGATGGCTTTTCCTTAAAACAGTACTTCGGTGCCCCCTGGTTGCCTGTAAAACAAAACTCCACGTCCTTGGCAGAGTCCAACTTTGCCCCAACATACCTTTCCACTTCCACCACCTTACCCTTCCATTGCCTTCCTCCATGGCCCCACCATTAGAGACCTACCAAGGGGCAGAAGACAAAGCTAGTGCCCACCCTGAAAGCGGGTGCTCTACCCCTGATACCCACGGCGAGGTAATCATACACAGTTCCTCTTCCTGGACTTTATTCATGCTCATCTCCCAATCTGGATCAGCTCAACTAAACAGGACGGTCCTTAAAAGTCTGCCACTGACCACCAACCAAGCTCACTGCGCCCTCTTCCCACTTCTGAATAAAATGCCACTTTGATGCAGCACTTACCTGTTAAATCCATACATGTGTGTATACATACCTACGTGCATACATAGGTACACATGTGCATGCATGCTTACACACACACACGTGTGTGTGCGCACGCGCGGGTCCTAAACCCCAGCTGCTTTGTAAATTCTTTGAATGAAGTTGTATTCATCACACACACCAGGCAGTATACCAGACGCCGTGCTTAGCTCTTAATGTACACTATAGCACATTAAAAACTCAACAAAAGCCCTGGGAGGTAGGTCCTCTTATTACCACTTTACAGATAACTAAGGCTCAGCTCACATAAGTAGTAAGAGGTGGAGCCAAGATTATCTCTGCTCCTCACCCTTCTGGACAAGGACAGGATACAATTCCCTGAACTGCTCCCAGGACTTAGCACAGGGCCTAGTAGCTCTTGATGGTGCCTTGCTTCCTTGTGGCTCAAGGAAGTCCTGCTGGCTTGTGGTTACAAATTCCCAAGGAGACCGTTTCCCCCTCTTTTTAGAATGTCGTTGCTTTCAGGATATTCTAGCTCATCTCTTCCAGCTGACAGTGCTGCTCTCAATGTGTCTCCAACGTACCTCCTTGCTTTGCTCAGGCCCCATCTACACGATGACCTCAAACCTTTGCCTTAGGCCACAGGGAATCAGCTGATGCCCCCTGGGTCACCATCAGCTTCAATCTTCATTTATCTGTCTGGATTCTTGCTCCTCATTTTAGCCTTTAGGGATTTTCCTTTCTTGCCAGGCCAGCCAGGTACTATAGAAGATATTTCTTTTTTAAGTAGGTTCCATGCCCAATAAGGAGCTTGAACTCACGACCCTGAGATCAAGAGTCACATGCTCTATCAACTGAGTCAGCCAGGCATTCCAGATTTAATTTTTTACATTTTATCTAGTGGGAGGGTTTTTCAAAGATATCGACTCCACCATATTTTCATCACAGCACTCAGTACCACCTCTATTACAGATAATTAGTTGTTTCTCTGGTCAGATCCTGGCAATCAAGCAATCAATCTTCTTATGAGATATAAATCATGGGCCTATTGGGTTTCTCTTCTTGTCTTGGCTACCAGGAAGCTTAGGATGACACTGAATGATCTATCACAGTAATTATGTTCTTAATGTGTAGATTTCTCCTAGACTTTGATCACTGTGATTTTGGGCCTGCACAGTGTTTTACATACATTATCCCACAGCAACCTTCCCAGCAACCTTAAGAAGTAGTTAATGTTATCCCCACTTCACAGATGAGGAAGCTCTAGGAAGTGAATTGCACAAGCTCATGTAAGTCACTTTGTAATGGGAGTGGCTGGGAATCCCACTGGGTTCCTGTGTGTTTTCTGCACCTTTCCCTCCTACTTTGCAATTCTGTGTCGTCTTGAATCTGGGAACTGTCTTACTTCTCTTTGGAGTCCCAAGGCCGAGCATGGGGCCCAACACCAAGCAGGTTTCTCCTGGCCCATATAAGAAGTCTTTACCATGACCTCCCCACTCTGTCTCCTAAAGACCCAGCTTAGCAGCCATAGGTTCTAGAACGTTTCTCATTCATCATGGGGGAAGGAGGTTTGCTCATTAGGGAGACCCTAAGAATGCTGGGCTCTTAGACCCTCCTAAGGCAGAATAACAGCCTCAAGTTTCAGAGAGAGCTCTGGCCTGGTGCTGCACCCTATTGGTTTAGTCCTGACTCAGGAGTCACACTGCTTCGGTTTGCCTCTCAACGATACCACCTACCAGCTGTGTGGCTTTGGGCCACTAACCCTCTCTGGACCTCAGTTTCCCCATTTATAGAATGGGGATAATAATGATGCCCATGTCATGGGTGCCTTTGAGAATATTAGACGAATTCATATCCATGAAGAGCTTACTGGAGTACCTGGCAGTTTGCCAGCATTAGAATGGCAACCAGGAGACCTGGCACTTAGTGGGTCCTCAGTAAGTGCTAGGATGATGGAACCCTGGGCAAGTGCAACCTTGTGACTACAGGTACTTGGAACCCCTGAGAGCGGCAGCAAAGCTCTCCTTGGAAGAGCCTACTCCTGTATCCTCCCAGCGACCACTTCTGCCTGTCCAAGTGGCAGCAACCATTCCCCTTGAAGTAGAGTGTTGTGCCCAGGTGTGGGCAAAATGAAGCCCCCACAGAGCCCTCTGCTCCAACCCTTCAGGCCCAGAGGCTCTGATGCTCGCAGCCTCTCCCCCGCCTCCTCTCAACATTCTGACACCTTCTCTGCCCATCCGGATGGGCATCTCCATTCCTCTTTGGACAGCCCAGCCTCCTCTCTCCGCAGCCCTTTCACCACACTCAGCCTCCCAGGCCCCGCCCCTACCAGCCCCGCCTCCTCCCTGCTCCAAGCCTACAAACTCTGGCCACCCTGAAGGCAGGCCTCGGGAGCTCTGTGCTGCAGCCCCCAGTTCCCCGGTGTGGAATGGAGGGAGGTGACCTACCAGAGCAGGACATGTGGCAGCGGTTCTTGCCCGTGTCGCACCAGTCACGGTTGGGGATCTGAAAGAGGCCGTAGCCAGTGTAGTCACGTTGGAGGTTCTCGTAGACCGCCGTGGGGTTGAACTTGCTCTCAAAATAAGCCAGGCACACCCCTAAGATGGAACAGGAGGTGGGTGGCTAGGGGGAAGGCGAGTTGGAGAAGCCTGGGCAGAGGCCAGAGGAAAAGGAGGTGAGGAGAGAAGGGGCTTAGAGGGACGTACTCACAGTTTGCAAGGCCGTAGCCCTCGAAATGATCCAGGCCTCCATCTTTGAGCTTCTTAGCCACCACGCAGCGCCCCATGACAGCAGCGCCACTTGGAACCACTAGGTAGCCAAGGAGGGAAAGAACCAAGGATGCCTTCATCTTCTCAGGTTCCTGGCAGTTCAGGGCAATAGTGGCCAGGTGAGCCTGGTTTCTCTAAAGGAAAAGAAGGGTGGGGGTCTGCGATTCAGTGTGTTCAGATAAAGGGGAGTCTCCCCTGGCTTAACCATGATACTTCTTCCCACCCTAATCCTCTGCTTTGTGTCACTGCAAATCCCCCGAAACCCTGCCTCTCCTCCTCTGCTTGAGGCCCTATTTCCTAAGGAAATTGGTCTTGTGAAGGTCACACCCTCACATTCTTTCCCTCCAGCAAAACCCAAAGGCATCAAATCCTCTCTTCCCCTTTATTATGCAAGTAGAACTTGTTCAATAGGTACAAGTTGGAAAACAGGAAGAGAAGGAAAAACTTCAATGTGGTCCCACTACTCAAGCATTATTATTACGTTGAATTATTTCCACCACTGCATTTTATCCTAGAATATATTGAGTTGTGGTCTCACTCTTTCCACAGTTTGTCCCCAGACTGTCTACAAATCAAACTCTGCTGAGCTTTTCTCCAGCTGTCCACACAAGGAGACAAACCCCGGTCCAGCCCAGACCTGCCACCTAGCAGGGGTGTCATCACTGACAAAAGCTGGCAATCCCTGAGCCTCACAATGCCTGTGCTTTCTCATCTGTGCGAACAGGGGTCATGTGTGGGGTGCTCAGAGAATTGACTCCTGAGTTTCTCCTTCTCCATTTCTGTTGTCACCACCTAAACCCCCTCATCACCATCCCCTAAACCACCCTCATCATTATCCCCTGACCCACCTCATCACCAAACCTTAACCCCCCCCCCCACAACCGAACACCATTCCCTGAACCTCCTTCTGTACCTTCACCTAAACCCCCCTCATCACTGCAAGCTGAATGGTAACCCAGCCTCTTGGTCTCCACTGCTCCCAACTCTTCTAGATGGTGTTCTTTCCCTAAATGTATTTATTTATTTTGAGAGAGAGAGAGAAAAAGAGAGAGATTAAATCTCAAGCAGGCTCCGCATTGTCATCAGGAAGCCCAACCAGGCGCTCGAACCCACAAACTGAGAGATTGTGATCTGAGCCAAACTCAAGAGTCAGACGCCGCTTAGCTGGCAGTCACCGAAGCACCCCAAGGTGGTGGTTTCTAACATGAGTGACGAATGTCCCCAAAGCATATACAAAATGTTACTCTTAGAATGCTTCTAGTTCCCTAGTCCTTATCAGAGCAAACCCACCCTTGGCTTTCTAAGTCCTCCATAATCTGGCCTTACCCTGCCCTCCCTCCGTCGGGAGGAATCATTCAGTCAACTGTGAATTCCCATGTTGCTCCTTCTCTGTTCTCTGCACCTCCCTACCCCACTCCCCACTGCCCATGCCCCTTTCCTTAGCATCTCCATGCATGGCTCTTCCCAATCCACAGGGCCCTACCATGCCTTTCCCCACCCAAACATTTCTCCATCTTCAGGTGTCCACTACAGGTGCCACCTCCTTGAAGCCTGATGCAATCCTGCATAAACGTTCCCCCTCTAAGCCCCTACTGCCTTCAGAATCACCTCCAGAACCTAGCAGGTAATTGTCCTGTTCTGTGCTATGTCCTATCCCTCAGACTAGAATGTGCAATTGGAAATTACAACATAACTTCTACCTGACATGCCTTACAGCCCCAACACTGCATAAATATATGTTAATTAGGCAACTAATAGCATCCACCTGTCTGTTATCATTCACAGGTGTGTGCCTGTTCTCCAGCCTACATTTACTTGCACAAGGGGTTCTTGACCTTGGCACTTGGGCTGGAAAATCCTTTTTCCTGGGGGCTGGTCTATGCATTGGAGTTTATTTGGGAGCACACCTGTCTCCAGGTGCCAGAAGCTCCTCCCCTTCAGTGGTGACAAACAAAAAATGTCTGCACACACTGCCAAACGTCTCCTGGTGGACAAAACTGTCCTCTGTCGAGAACTAATGACGCAAATGTGTAACTTGGGAAAAAGTTAGAAATAAATGAGTGTAGTCCTGAATTAGAAGAATTTCACTTTTAAACATTTGTTTAAACTCTCAACTCACATGATTAGTTACAGACATCACTATTACACGACATACCCTATTGAGGAGGGCCTGGCATTTAAAGTGCTCAGACTTGGGAATCAGATTGCCTGGGTTCATATTCTGACTTTACCCTGTAATAGCTGGGATTTTAGGAATCCCAGGAATAATGGAAGACAGTTACTCAGCCTCTCCGTACCTCATCTAAATAATGATAAAAAATAATGCTTACCTAATTGTGTTGATTTAAAAGGTGAAAGAGTTAAATATGCAAAGTATTCAATCTCCAGAAGACACCTGTCTTTCTGAACTGTGGTCATACTCCTTGCCCTTAGCTTAATAACCAAATTCCAATGCATATTGGAAGAGAAGTCCATGTTTACATTTTCCAGCAGAGCAAAGGATATTTTCAGCAAAGGATATCCATCTCCCCGACAGACTCATAAAAGGCATACTTAGTCCTCCCTCCTTCCTTCTTCCCTTGCAGTGAATTCACTGGGAGTCCCGTCTCCTGTTCTACCAAAGCCTATCCACCTCTCACCATCTCCTCTGCCTCATGGCAGTTCAGAAATCACCATCAACTCTGACTTCTGTAGAGGTTCCTAGATATACTCTGAAACCCTACAATCCTCTCCTGTTCCCCTATCCCTATTATCCACACAACAGCTAGAAAGTCCTCTTTAAAAACATATATCCAGGGGCACCTGGGTGGCTCAGTTGGTTAAGGGTCTGGCTTCAGCTCCGGTCATGATCTCACGGTTCATGAGTTCAAGCCCCACGTCGGGCTCTGTGCTGACAGCCCAGAGCTGAATTCTGCTACGAATTCTGTGTCTCCCTCTCTCTCTGCCCTTCCCCCATTCACACTCTCTCTCTCAAAACTGAATAAACGTTAAAAAAATTTTTTAAAAACATATATCCAGTCACATCACTCACCTCCTGTGGGTTCCCCTGGCACTTTAACTGAAATCCCAACTCCTCAACCCAGCCAACAAGACCCTTCCTGCTCTGGCCCCTGAGTACCTCTCTAGTCTGATTTCACACCTCTCTCCCCACCACACTCACCTTGCATATCTCTTTTCCTTAAACATGCCAATCTCATTCCCACCACGGGTTCTTTGCATCTGCTGTTTTTTTTTAAAGTTTATTTATTTTAAGAGAGCAGGAGAAGGGCAGAGAGAGAGAGAGAGAGAGAGAGAGAATTCCAAGCAGACAAGCACAGAGCCCACCGCAGGTCCCAATCCCACAAACCATGAGATCATGGCTGGAGCCAAAATCAAGAGTCAGACGCTTAACCAACTGAGCCACCCAGTCACCCCTTCGTCTGCTGTTTCTTCTGGCTGGAACAGGACTCCCCCAACCACCACAGAGCCTGCTCTTTGTGGTCATGGTCTCAGCTCAAAAAATTATCTCAATATCTCCTCTGATCACTGCTCCATCACAGAAAATCATTTCTATTTTCTTCATAATATAAGTCAATTTCAGAAATTACCTTGTTCATTTATTTGTTCCTCTATCTCCCATACCAGAGAGTAAGCACCAGGAATGCAGAAACCTGGTCTGTTTTGTTCTCTGCTTTATCCCCAGAGGGGCGGGGGGGTGGGGAGTTAGAGAGGGAGGGAACCAAACCATAAGAGACTCTTAAAAACTGAGAGTAAACTGACAGTTGATGGGGGGTGGGAGGGAGGGGAAAGTGGGTGATGGGCATTGAGGAGGGCACCTGTTGGGATGAGCACTAGGTGTTGTATGGAAACCAATTTGACAATAAATTTCATATATTAAAAAAAAGAACTTAGAACAGAGCCTAGTATATAGTAGGTGCTCTGAATCTCTGTTGAATGAATGAATGAATGAATGAATGAATGAATTCAAACCCTTCCCAACAGAATTGTCATCATATAAGCAATAAATGGATTTTCTGAGTGTCTCTTGCACCTGGGTATCATCATAACTGTCCTGGTTCCTGCCCATCCTATACCAGCTTACCAGTTCACCAGTCCTTCTGCAGGCCTTGGTGCCTCCTCACGGGAGGGGAGAAGCAGCCACTGTGGCAGCTTTGATCTTTATTGCAAAAAAGTTGCTCTACCTGCACTCGGTTCCCTGGGCTTTTCAGATTCCACTGCCTTGATAACCTGCTTACCTCCACCCAAGAGCTTCTAAACCCAAGTGCTTCTCCATAGTGTGCTCTTCTAGAATCTTTTCTATGACATCAGTAGCTATGCACCAGAATATTCTGAAACAGGGAGGGGTCTGTCACCAACACGGTGTATTAGTTTTCTATTGTTGCTGTACCAAGCTGCATCAAACTTAGCAGCTTAAGCTATACAAATTTATTATCTTAAAGTTCTATAGAGGAGAACCCATTCCATTGCTCATTCGGGTTGTCGGCAGAATAAAGATCCTTGTAGCTGTAGGACCAAGACCCTGTTTCCTTGCTGGCTGTCAGCTGAGGGCCATTCCCAGCTTCTAGGGGCCATCTGCATGACTTGACTTTACCTCCCTTCCCCTATCTTCAAAACTAGCAATGATGGGTCAAAACCCTCTCATGCTTTGACTCCTTCCTTCCTCTTCTTATGTTGTTGTATCTATGACTCACATTTCTTTTAATTTTTTTTAATGTTTATTTATTTTTGAAAGAGAGAGAGAACAAGAGGGAAAGCAGGGAAGGGGCGGGGAGGGGACGGAGAATCTGAAGCAGGTTCCAGGCTCTGAGCTGTCAGCATAGAGCCTGATGCAGGGCTCAAACCCATGAACCACAAGATCATGACCTGAGCCAAAGTCTGATGCTTAACCAACTGAACCACCCAGCTGCCCCTCTGACTCACCTTTCTGCCTCTTCTCTTACTTATAAAGACTCATGTGATTAGACTGGCTCACCCAGATATCCAAGATAATCTGCCCATCTCAAGGTTCTTTACCTTAATCACATTTGTAAAGTCCTTGCCATGTAAATAACATGTTCAGAGGTTTCAGGTGTAAGGGAGTGGATATCTTTGGAGGACCATTATTCTGCCTATCATAGCATTCTTCCAGGCCTCCACAAAACTGCCTTCTAGTAGGGAGCAGTGGGAGAAGCAATTATTTTGCTCATCTACTCACTATGTGTCATGGTCAAGGACATCCTCTCTGGAAGCTGGGCAACCTCATTTGTGAGATAAGGGCACCAGATTGGGTTATCTTAAAAATCCCTTCTAGCTCCAAAGAGTCAAAACATGCTGAAATGATTGAGGATAATGCTAGCCTTTTGAAAACACTGAAGTTCTTATGGCTGACTCAGTTATGACTGGTAATTAGTTGATTAATTAAAAGTGATAAAATAGAGAATCATAAAAGAAACAGGCCATAAACACCAAGACTTAAACTCATAAATCCACATTGGCTCAATAATCTTTAGTGATGGCCATTTCTTAGATATGAGTTATGGACTGGAGCACTGCTTAAGATTTTTGTGTAAATCATACTGTACCATATTCCATTTCTAATTTCTATAACTTTAAAGTAAATCAAAAGCTTGAAAACATAAAAGCAAAGAAAGAATTTAAAGACATAAAGCAAAGCAATATCACCTGGATTTCTCTTCTAGATTTTCAAGATTTTTTTCTAAACTTTCTTAGTTATATTACCCAAAATTATCCTTTTAGTAGAATGATTTGCCTTTCTCAAGTCTTTCAAAGCACTCATCTTGAAGTTTAGATAATTAACTTAAGCTGGAATGACCAATTTGTCCTGGATTGGTTGGACACAGCCTTATACTCACATAATTGACAGATCAGTACTAATGGCATATCTCTATTTCCTTTTAACTCTTCAACTTAATTTGCAAAAGTCACCACTACTACTCATCAGTAGAGTATTTTGCAACTTTATGGACTTTTCAGCAGTTTTTCAAACGTAATCTTGAATTCTTATGCTTTCCAGAAAACCTGTAGTCAAGAGAGATTATGTCTCTTCTCCCAGAGTTGGGAGAGGGGAGCAGAGGTCTTTTAGAGCGAGACTAGTAATAGCCCTCCTCTCCCTCCTCCACACTTCCACTGCTGTTTGACCAGAGCTCCATTCCTGTGCAAGACTTCAGTGCATTTACTAGAGTGCCTTGGAAGACATAAAGCATCTTCCATTATTATTATTGGGGTTAGTGCAAAGATTTCATGGAACAGTTTAGGGCAGGGCCTGGCAAACTACAACTCACAGACCAAACCTGGCCAGCAGACTATTCTCATAGATAGTTTTGTTGGAAAACAGCCACCCCCAATCATTCATGTATTTGGTTAAAATGAGGAACTATTGGAAACAACTTGTATTTTCATCAATAGAGGTTGATTACACAAGTTACGAAGTGATTTCATTCAGTGGAATTCTTTGCAGCCTTGGAATCAAGCAGGCAACTCTCCACATACTAATATGGGAAGATATTTATGAAATAATGTTAAATGAGAAGGAGTCTCAAATCAGTATCTCAGCGTGCAAAACGAAGTAATATTAATGTATATTTGCTTGTTCTATATATGGAAAGATATGCAAGAAATTTATTACATTTGACCACTATTTCTTTTAAAATTTTTTTAATGTTTATTTATTTTTGAGACAGAGAGAGACAGAGCATGAATGGGGGAGGGTCAGAGAGAGAGGGAGACACAGAATCTGAAGCAGGCTCCAGGCTCTGAGCTGTCAGCACAGAGCCCGACGTGGGGCTCGAACTCACAGACCATGAGATCATGACCTGAGCCGAAGTCGGATGCTTAACCGACTGAGCCACCCAGGTGCCTTATTTGACCACTATTTCAAAACAAGTAAATAAATTACCTATTAAAAAATAAACAAAATATTTAAAAGGTTTTAAAGGCAGAGAAGAAAGTAGACTGAATAATTGCTCTCATGCAGGGAGCTTCACACACTCATACACACACACAAACATGCCCTACCAAACATGTTTTGAGCAACTTGGTCACATGAATGGAATTAGAACTTTCTAGAACTGATTTGTTTTAAAAATGAGGAAAAAGGGCTTGCACCTGTGCAACTAACAAATTGACCTGCCAAGTTAGACAGCAACTATAGCCAGACACTGTTCCCCCACCCTATCAGACCTAAGCATCCTACTCCCCAGTCTTTCCTTATTCATTCAATCGTTAGAAGAGCAGTTATTAAGCACAGACTATGTACTGGGTCTAGGGTAGGCTCAGTGAGGAACCAGACACATTCTCTGCTCTTAAACTTGAAGGAACTGCCAGGATAGTGGGAGGACATACATGAAAATTAAAATGTAGTGAGCTGAGAAGTGAAAGCTTAGTGCACACAGAAGATGGACTGAACCAGCTTCAAGGCAGCCCAAACGGTAATATTAAGGGATGAGATTCTGCCACTTGTTTTGAGATAAATTTACATCTCTTGGCGACAAGTCTGCCTCTGTCATTCCCAAGAGTGCTCCCAACCTCTGTAAGGTGGATTCATACTTTGCCTCCAAAGTGTGAACACACTCAATTTTCTACCTGGACACACCCATCCCTCACTCACCCATCATCTGCAGATGGCTGCATCCATGGCTCCAGAGTGGAGCACATGACCAGGCCTAAGCCATTCAGCATTCACATTCTTTTCGGCATAGCGATTGGTTCAGGAATGATTAAGTGACCTAAACTGCACCAATCATAGAGAAGATTAAGATTTTGATTTAAAACCTCTAGAAAAGAGGTGTACCCCAGTGTCTGTGAATCTTCCAGGGGAAGAGAGGAACTTCTGAAATGATTGCATCACCATAAGGGTTGATCTGGCCACCATAAGGAGCCAGAGAATGAAGCCAATTCCACAGCCAGCAGAGCCAAGAGACAAAGATAAACTAAGTCCTGGTGACGTTGTTTGAATTCTGGATCAGGCTGTACCTGAAGCCAGTCCACCTCAGGACTTTCCCATTCCTCTTGGTTTCATCCTATTTGAGTTGTGTGTTGAGTAGCTCTGACCCACTCATTCTTTGAGAAAAGCTCAGGGCTCTCCAGCTTGGCAGGTAGCAGAGCCCATCAGAACTATCCCTTCCTTCCTGAATTCTCTCATGAGAGACAAGGACTTTCTCTGTGTTTATCTTTATGTAAAAATTCATTGTTCTGTGTGTCAGTAATTGGATTTCATTCCTCTTTCAGCTGACATTTAGGGAATTCACAATGCCCTTGGTTGCCTTTTTAAAAAACAACTTTAGGGGCACCTGGGTGGCTCAGTTGGTTGACCGTCCGACTTTGGCTCAGCTCATGATCTCACGGTTTGTGGGTTTGAGCCCCACATCGGGCTCTGTGCTGACAGCTCAGGGCCTGGAGCCTGCTTCAGATTCTGTGTTTCTCTCTCTCTCTGCTCCTCCCCTGCTCACACTCTGTCTCTCTCTTAAAAATAAAGATTAAAAAAAAAACCAACTTTATTGGGGCACCTGGATGGTGTAATCACTTGGGCTTCCCACCCTTGGGCTCGGCTCAGGTCATGATCTCCCAGTTGGTGAGTTTTAGCCCCACATGGGGCTCTGTGCTGATGGTGCAAAGCCTGCTTGGGATTCTGTCTTTCTTTCTCTCTGCCCCTCCCCCACTTGTGTGCATGCTCTCTCTCTCTCTCTCTCAAAATAACTTAAAAAAATAAAATAAAAAATAAGTTTACTGAAATATAATTTAATCCATACAATTAACCTATTCAGAATATATATTTGGATGGTTTAAGAATATTATGCTATTTTTTTAAGTTGTGGTAAAATACATGGAACATAAATTTTGTTATATTAACCATTTACTAGTGAAAATTCAGTAGCATTAATTACACCCACAATGTTATGCAACCATCACTGCTATTTCCAAAAATTCTTCATCACCCAATCAGAAACTCTGCACCCATTAAGCCATAACTCTCCATTGCTGCCTCCCTCCGGCCCCTTTCATCTCTCTGTCTCTGTGAATTTGCTTACTGTAGGTATTTCATATAAGTGGAAGCATACACTATTTACCCTTGGTTTTTGGCCTTTTTCACCTTGTTTGGCTTCTTACCTTATTCTAAAAATAGAAAGTAATTGGATCACTATTGATTTACCTGATGCTCCTCACACGCAGAACTCATCTCAAGGCCCGACTGACATTTATGCCCTTCGGAATTATCCAAACAAGCCTCTGTCAGTGCACCAGTTCATTTTTATTATGGAACACCCACATTCCTGGTGTTCTCTGGTTTTCCAGGGGAGTGGCCTTGGTACGTTCCTGTGATCCCCAGAAGCTCTGATGTCAACTGCCCTCTCCCAGGAATGGGAGGCATGCATTCCTCAGTGGCCATGATGTAACCCGAATTTGCATGAGGAGAGAAAGTTGTGGCCTTGGGAATAGACATTATATGGTTCTGGGATTAGAAGGGAATGTGCTTCTACTAGGAATCTATCCAAAGGATACAAGAGTGCTGATTCATAGGGGCACATGTACCCCAATGTTTATAGCAGTGCTATCGACAATAGCCAAATTATGGAAAGAGCTTAAATGTCCATCCACTGATGAATGGATAAAGAAGATGTGGTTTATATACACAATGGAATACTACTTGGCAACGAGAAAGAATGAAATTCTGCCATTTTCAGCAACATGGATGGAACTGGGTATAATGGGTAAGTGAGGGTATTATGCTAAGTGAAATAAGTCAGAGAAAGACCGATATCAAATGTTTTCTCTCATATGTGGAACTCGGGAAACTTAACAGAAGACCAGGGGGGAAAGGAAGGGGTAAAAATAGTTACAAACAGAGAGGGAGGGAGGCAAACCATAAGAGACTCTTAAATACAGAGAACAAACTAAGGGTTGATGGGGAGGGGCGGGAGAGAGGGGAAAATGGGTGATGAGAGGGAGAGAGAGGGGAAAAGTGCACTTGTTGGGATGAGCACTGGGTGTTGTATGTAAGTGGTGAATCATGGGAACCTACCCCAAAAGCCAAGAGAACACTATATACACTGTATGTTTGCCAACTTGACAATAAATTATATTTAAAAAAGAAGGGAGTGTGCTTGTTCTGAAGAATGTGCACTGCTGAGAGATATTCTCTCCTGCAGTCCTAGAATCATGTCCCGTTTTTAGGGTCTCCAGCCTGCCAGGCTCCTCTCCCTTAAGCTGGTCCTTGAGAGAGAGCACTAAACACCACTTTTTGTCTTTTCAGCTTTCTGGGCAGCCAGAAAAGGTGCTACTGTGGCTCCAGCCTGCCTCTCGCACCTGTGCAGCCATCAGTCAATAGCTGACATGATGAGGGGCATCTCCTTGGCTTATTGTGAAAGAGTCCTTTCCTTTCCTTTTTCAGGAGTCTGTGAGAGCCTGGGCTGGGGCTCATTTCTGACAAGATCCAGCACCTTTTGCCTTGGAGACCTTTCAGAGAACTCAGATATAGGTGAAATACAAGAGGGGGGGCCACTCAAAGATTGCTCCAGGGCCTGGAGACTGGTTGACCAAGGACCAAAGTGCTTTTCACAAATATAGGTTAATCAATAAATATCCCATCTGCAAAAACAACTACCTCTGAAAATGCATATTATCAGAAAAGAAATGTCCCCCTCATCCACTGTAGTAGAATATTTGCCAAAAGAGAAAGGCCACAATTCCACTCTTCTCTGCATCCATGCCTCTTTGTTATGTCAGTTGGCCTGTGTCTTGCTTTGACCAACAGAATGCAGTGGACGTGATGCAGTGCCAGCATTGATCCCAGGCCTGAAGAAGCTTTGCAGCTTCTGCTCACTCTGAATCCTACCACCACCATGTAAACAAGCCTGGCCTCATCTTTTGAGAGATGAATGGCACCCGTCACCCCTGTTGTCCCAGCAGACAGCCAATTAGTTAGCTAAGAATGTGAATAAGATCGCCTAGACTCGCCAGCCTCTAGCAGCCCAAAGATGCTTGGACGATGATGGCCCAAACCAACCAAGTCCTGTCAAGATAGGCAGAACTGTCCTGTTGACCCATAGATGAATGACTCTAGTTCTAAGCCACTAAGTTTGTGTTTGGGGAGGGGAGAGGTTGTTACACAGCAGTAGAGAACTGACACATCCCAACTCTGTGCTCTTGCCCTGGCTCAAGGCTCTAGGCAACCATCTATCTGGCCCTTTAACATATTGGCCACCTGCTCTGGCTCCCTATTAACAAGTCACCCTACTGATTGTACAGGATCAGTGGGTCAGGCTGATACTGCAATCACACAACCTCCAACAGAGGCATAATTTCCACAGGGAAGAGGATTTCCTTTTCTTCTTTATCTGACCACGTTTACCTTTGCCAGAAAAATTGACCAAGAACCTGCCCTGACGAAAGGCTACTTCCGGCACAGACACCAGAGTTTGCTGCCCCACCGTTGCCCTTCGTGAATCATGAGTGCAACTGGATGAAATGGGTTTTGTGTTGCCAATGGGATTTAATACACTGGGTAAACTGGAGCGGCGGGGCGGGGGGGGGGGGGGGATCTTCTCTTTCTTAGACCAACAGCTTATGGCTCTGAGCAATGTTTATTCACCTAAAATATTTATGAGATCCCAATACGTGATAGAAACTGTGCCAAGTGCTGCAGATGCCAAGAAGAGCTCACAGCATGGTGGGGTACCTTAAGCAGGTTAAACAAATTATAGCAGCATTTTAATAAATGCCATAATAGAAGTCCATTCACGCTTCTGTGTGAGAGCCCTGACCTGCCTGGGGTAGGGTAGGATGGGGACAAGCAAGGCTGCACTGAGGAAGAGATGTGGAAACTGAGTCTCAGACGATGTGCCAGAAGGTCAAGATGAAAGTGGAGTGTGCTTGAGCTATGCTTCTGATCCTCTTTCATTGTCTCCATCCCCTACCCACAGGCACCATCTTGCTCAAGTGCCTTCGGAAAGATAGAAACCACCCCCCTCCTCGAAAAGAGCAGCTGGCCTTTCTTGAGTCCTGCTCATATGTTAGGCACTGGGCTGAGGATAACATTAATTAGAGCATTTAGATCATTTAATCATTGCAACCTTCCCAACAGTTAATATTATTGTGGTTATTATGCCCATTTTATGAGGAAAAAGCCGCTGCTTAGGGATGACCTGTCCAAGGCCACCAGCAGGTAAGTGGGTGGGTAAGGGCTCCATTCCAGAGCCATGCCCTCAGCACGCTGCTGTCCTGCCACCCAGGGAAGTACCCTGCACATTCTGCTTCTCTCTCTCTGTCTTTTGGGTTCACTCCATTGTGTCCAAATGTAGATTGATTCTAATTTGTTTATCCCACTTAAAATCTGTTGAGCCCCCTGAACCTGTTGATAATGAATAACTTTCATTATTCCCAAAAAGTTTTCAGGCATTTTCACTTGGTCCCACCTTTAGTGTTTCTTCATCTCTCCTTCTTCCATGTCTGCACCTCTGGGGCTGCATTTTGGGTAACTTCTTCAGGTCTATTTTCTAGCTCACTAATTCTCCCTTCAGGTATGTTGCATATGCTGTTAAATCCAAGAACTGAGTTTTCCATTTCACTAATTCAACATTCCATGTATAGAAGTTCTATTTGATTTTGTTTTCAAATCTGTGGTTTTTTTTCTTTACTCATGTTTTTAACCTCACCTTTGTTTTCTTGAAACCATACTAAGCACACTTATTTTACATCCTGTAAAACCCTGGGACTTATTATTCCAAAGAGATCTGGGAAGGTATGATCCTATTATCTTTACTTTCCAGCTGACTAGTGGTAAAGATTTCTCAGAGAAAGTAGAAGCTCTTTCTACCCACTTCACTCCATGCCCAGCTTTAAGACAAGCAATTTTCCTTGCAGTCTCCAGGTCAGAATGACTAGTTCACTGCATTGGGTGTGGAGCTCTTTGGAGCTCCAGCCTTACAGGGGCTCTTCTCTGAGACCCCCACCTCGCCTCCCCACCAAAGCCCCCCAAGGCTGTGCCCTCAAGGCAAAAGCTGGCTACAGTATTCCACTTACCTATCTGGATCTCACCCCCACTGAATTTTAAACAGGAGTATTTTCGTGTGTCTGCTGTTTTGGTTTGGCTTCTCATGGATGTATTTAATTAATTTTTTATTCAGTAATTTTAGTTTTGTTTAGCAGAAGTTTCAATCTGCTTACCCAGCTCACCATACTCCCCAAGAGGTAGCATCTTACTATCCTGTACAAAATAAACAGCAGACAAAAAATGATAACCAGCATCTATTGAACACTTACTGTATGCTAGACTTTAGGATGAGCCTTTTATATACTTTATCTTATTTAATATTCACAGCAACCTTCTCAGGAGAGAGCTGAGACTCACAGGTTATTAGGTGCCCAGTCTTCAGGTAAAGAAACTGGGACCCAGTTTCTTTACCTGAAGACTGGGACCCAGGGAGATGCCATGGCTTGCCCGAGGTCACAGAGCTCCAAGAAACTAGAGGTTGTATATCCAACCACCCTGCTGCCTTGCTTGATTAATGCTTTGCATATAATGCTTTGCAGAAAAGTTGTCTCTCTTAGACCATTGGGAATATTTGAAATAATTGGAGTGAGGGAGTTCTGGGAACACACTGATGACAAGATTGTGCCCTGGCTGTCAGTATGGAATGAGTGTCTCACGGGCCTGAAACACCTTTACATTTTTTATGTTTACAGAGTGTCCATGATATCTTTGGGTGCTTACAACAGAGGACCTGAATAAAAGCCCAACACATGCCTCTTCTCCTTTTATAGATGAGGAAACATGGCACATACAGAGGCCACAGGGCCATGTACCTGGGGAGTCAGGCCTAGAACCTCCCAGCCCCAACCCTGCCTTCCACAGTTATGGGGTCCATCTCCTCCGTCATGGAGCCCACCACCTTTGCACTCCCCTTGCTTCCACCTCACACACATACACCCCACCGGGCCTGGTGCCCTAAGCTCCAGGTCAGCGGGTGTCTGTGCCAGCACTGCTCGTGGCAAGGATGTCTCAGGGGCAGGGGTCTCCCTGGGGCTCTTCATGTCAAGATGTCAAGCCACACAGGCAACTGTCTTTATTGATACTCCTACCTTCTCCAAGATGAGGCACAAAGAAGACAGAAAAATGGGCTACCGATGCTAACTCTGGATCCAAGGGTGGGAGGTGATGCAGGCCTGGCCAATCAGTGACTGAAGTGGGAGAAGGTTCCAGCCAAGCCAGTGAGGCTCGGCTCAGGGCCTCTGGCTGGAACCATTTGTGAAGGGGGATCTCTCTCCCCGGCATGGCTAACTACAAAGGTTTGAGAGCCTGCAGCTGCAACCACTTTCGCCATCCTGGGAAAAGCCAAACAAGGAAGACAGAGCAAGAGATGGAAGAAGGAGACTGACCGCTGATGACATGACCCCAGCAAACCTAAAGCAAGAAAACTCTGGACTTACTACTCACTGGTGACAATAAACTCCTGTGACACGTTTAAGCCAATGTGAACTGCTTTTCCGTCACTTACAACCAAAAACTCCAGACTGACATTTTCCTTCCCTCCCTGGCCTTCGTTAGCTACAGAGGAGGAAATGTGCTGAATGGAGAGAAATCTGGAGGACACCATTCTAACCAAAGGGTCAGGCTTGGTGCTGACAGTCGTGGGATGGCCTGACATTATGTGCTCCTGTTGCCACGCAAGGGAAGCCACACAAGATTACCTTGGGGGCGGGGAGGGGGGGGGGCAGGTCTTACCAGAAACAATTTGACATAAAAGATCATGAAGAAACAGACAAATCCCTGAGCATGGATGTTCTGAAGACTAATGAAGGAATCAGGCTATTGCACTTCACTGGGGGAGACTAAAGTTTCATTATCACCGAAGGCAGGCTATAAGCCTTGACTGCATTCTGGATTGAGGGGGAAAAAATAGGTATAGAGGTCATCTGTGGGACCTCGGAGGCCATTGGAGCATGGAGTCAGCACTGGATGGTGTCATCGAAATAAGGTTGATTTCCTTAGAGGTGGTAATGCTTTTGAGGGCAGGAAGCAGCTGCCCTCATTCTTGGGAGACTCAAGCTGAAATACTTAGGGGGTAAAGTGCCATTATGTCTGCAGTCAACTTCCAGATGCTTTGGCACACACACACACACACACACACACACACACACAAAAGAGTGTGTAGATTCTGAGAGACATGTGACTAGGAGTGGCAGGATGTTCATAGCCAGAAAGCCTGGCAAGGGGCATACTGGTGCTCATCATACTTATAAATAGAAAAGTAAGGCTAGTTTATTAAGAGGCTAAAAAAAAAAAAACAAAAACTGGGACCCTAAAGTCAGATAGTCCTGGCCCTGCCACTTCCTAGCTTTGTGACCTTGAACACGTAATTTATTTTCTTTTGCTTCAATTCTTTGCCTGTAAATCAAAGGTAATATAAAATCCAGCTCATAGCCTTGTTGGGGGATTAATGAAATAAATATATGTAAAATGCTTAACACAGTACCGGGCACATAGTAGTGCCCAACAAGTAGTCTCTTTAACATTAACATGAGAAGAAGCAGGAGAAAGGGAAGAGTAGAGGAGGAAGAAAAAAAGGAGAAAGAGGAGGAGGAGGAGGAAGGACAGGAGGAAATGAAGGGAGGGAAGGAGGAGGAGGAAAAGGGGAAGGGAACAGATTTCTTTCCTTGTCCTTCACCGATCATTGGTGTTCCAACACAGCGAATCCATGGGACATAATTTGACCAGGAAGGAACAAAAGGAGAGGAGCATGCTCACCACCCCGAGAGGGGGACAGAGTTTCCCCTAGGCAGGACAATCTAGATTTGGGGAAAGGTTTTGCCTACGGCTCTCAGGATAAGTTGACTAATATCCTATGTTATAAACAAAGCCATAAATAATGAATACTGCTTAATTACCACAACACTGCCCAACTCCAAGCTTTTCTTTAAAAATATCAGAGAGAGGGGCGCCTGGGTGTCTCAGTTGGTTGGGCATCCAACTTCAGCTCAGGTCATGATCTCGTGGTCCATGAGTTCGAGCCCCGCATTGGGCTCTGTGCTGACAGCTGGGAGCCTGGAGCCTGCTCTGATTCTGTGTCTCCCTCTCTCTCTACCCCTCCTCCACTCATGCTCTGTCTCTCTCCATCCCTCAAAAATGAATAAACGTTAAAAAAATTTTTTTTTAAATATCAGAGACAGACTAGTGTCAGCTGTAGAGCTACTGGCTACTCATCTTCCATCCCCCAGGCCTGGTACCCCAGGGAAAGACATCAATCATTAACCTCCTTGGTCTCAAGTCTTCCAGCAAAGCTGCTGGGATCTCTCCTTCCACAAGTGGAGAACACCTGAACATACATGCACCCTGCCTTTAGCTCCAAAATGCAGAGATGTGTGAGCATCAGGGGGACCCTGCCAGGTGTTCTGTTATGGCTTTGGTTTTTCAAAGGATGGTTTGTCAACTATAATCCAATAATGAGATCAATTTGTCTGCTTCAAGCCCCACGTCCCTTATAGGGAGCCCTGAATTGGGGCCTGACTCAGCCACTTCTCACTCAGAGATGGGGGGCCAGCCCCGGATCCCTGAGTCTCGCTTACTCTCTTGGGGCTGAGGCCCCTCCATTTGCCCTGGCTGGACTTCAGAGCCTTCCCCAACAGATGGGTCTCCATCTGCTCTGCAGACACCAGCAGATAACACAATCTATAATTATATTTGTATCTTTCAATATCTGCATCTATATCTGTAGCGTCCACAAAAAAAAAAAAAAAAAATGCCTGTAGACAAGATGCTGGCCAGCCAGTCCTGCAGACACTCAGAAACATCAAGGAAGAAGTTCCTTTTGAAATGATCTAGTTTATCTGTTTCAAGATTGTGTCTTGCCATGGAGCCACTGGTAAAGTGTTAGCTTGCCTTCCCTGCCTTCTTTGCAAGCGGCACATAGGGGCTCTATCAGGGCTTGAGGAAGGTGCATCCGGTTCACCACGTTATTCACATCCAAGCAAGATGGGAACAGAATGGTGGCCAGAGCCCAGAGCTTCAGAGACCCAAGAGAGAAGGCCGAGGATACATTTTTGGTCCTCTAGCCAAAGCCACCCATCCCTAAAAGAACCCCAATAGTGTTTCATGCATTGGGCAGAGCCCCCTGAACCGCAAAGAAGACGGAACCTGCTCCTGGCCAATGGGTGGATGTATGACCCAGGCTGGCCAGTAGGATGTGAGGGGAAGTGTGCCAGGGACAGGGGGCCTGGGGAGAGGAGCTTCTGGGAATTACTTCCGCCAAGGAGAGGGAGGCAGGAAAGGAGAGAGTCCCTGTTCTTGACCACCCTACTTCCTCTTTTTCTTAATTTTTTGAGAGAGAGACAGAGAGCATGTCTGCACGTGCATCCGTGCGAGCGGTGGAGGGGCCGAGGGAGAGGGAGAGACGGAAACCCAGCGGGCTCCACAGCCAGCTCGGAGCCTGATGCAGGGCTCAGTCTCACGACGGTGAGATCGTGACCTGAGCTGAAATCAAGCTGAGGCTTCACCGACTGAGCCACCCAGGTGCCTCCTCTCCACTTCCTCTTTGAGCTCAGCTGCCACGGCATGATGTTTGGAGTTGCTGCTGCCACTTTTTGACATGAGGGGACCAAGACAATGGCATTGGTACCAAATCGGAACCTGACATCACTGATCCCTAAATCAGTATCAGCAACTGCCCACCTCCAGACTTCTTCTCACACGGGAAAATCAAGCTCTGCTGCGTGAGCCCCCTTTAATCACGTAGTGGACTTGCTGCTGAAACCCTCTCGGAGTCAAGGGATTGGTGTAAATCTGCCACACGTTTATTTTCAAACCCAAGCATTTTTAGCCGTGGTGTTGCTTGCTTTAGTTTAAAAATATTCAGCGTCATCGGAAATGGCGTTAGAAAGAAAACAGCCCTAATTTCGTGTACTCATTGAGCTCTTGCCTGAGCAAAGAGTGCTCCCAGCCCTGAGAATGGAGGGAGGTGGAGGTTTTTGCTTTTATAAACACTCCGCTCGTGACCGTGTCAAGACAAAGACTCCCTGGCTACCCACAATGCCCTGAAATGGAAGGAGAAAGACGCCAGGCTGTGCAGGGAGAAATGCTAAGCAGGGAGCAGGCAGGGAACCTATCACGCCCCCAAGTCCAGGCATGTTGGGAGTCAGCAACCCTGGTCCAGACTCCAGGGCTTGTGGGCCCACATCACAAAAGGGGTTAGAGAAGCCAGCAGGAAGCACCTCACACCAAAGAGCCCTCTCTGAAGAAAAGGCTGAAGGGCACGCGCTGTCAGGTGTGGGAAAGGCAAGGACATGGCCCCAGACCCGTATGGTTGCGGTGGGGTGAACTGTCATCCCCGTTTGCCCGGGGCTGAAGGGTTTCCAGGAAAGTGGGACTTTCAGTGTTAAAACTGGGAAGGTCCTGGGGCACTTGGGTGGCTCAGCTGGTTAAGCTTTCGACTCTCGGTTTCAGCTCAGGTCATGATCTCTTGGTTTGTGAGTTTGAGTCCTGCCTCTGGCTCTGCACTGACAGCAGAGGGATTCTGTCTCTCCTTCTTTCTGCCTCTCTCTCTCTGTCTCTCTCTCAAAATAAATATAAATAAACTTAAAAAAAAAACTCCTTGGTATGGAGCCTGTTAAAAGCAGTTTCTTGAATGCAGGACATGCACATGAGATTGAGCCCCCACCTCCTCGACCGTCCCTCCTGCACCACGGGGGACAGAGCAGCAGAGCCGGCCCGGTTTGGGTGATTCAGGATGAGATGTGTTCAGTCACTCCATAGGGTCTGAGTGAACAGAAGGCAATGAATGAATGGCTGGCTGGCTGAATGAATGAATGAATGACCCCATCAGGGTATGATTATTTATACTTATATGACAGTTTCTGTTTCAATATGATTATCTTCCGTTGACCAACATATAAATTCCACCAAGTGACAAACACTGGTAAATCTGTTGCCTCCCACCATTAGGCCCCATGGGGCAAAGGACACCCATTTGAGGTCATGAATCAAAAAGACCACATTCACACATTTTACGCTTGTACTTTTTCTGTCTTGAAGGAACTTACTTTCTATTCAAAGAGTCGGTGTGAGAACAGAAGAGTTATAGTCCAGGAGCCTGTGCCCAGTGCCAAAGAAGAGGGGCTCACAGCAAGTGCTGTGGAGATAGCATGTGGCATTTCCTGTGGCCCAGGCTTTAGGGGCATAACTTATAAGAGACATCTCCAAGGCACCTGGGTGGCTCAGTCCGGTAAGCATCCGATTCTCGGTTTTGGCTCAAATCTCACGATCTCATGGTTTTGTGAGTTCAAGCCCTGCATCGGGCTCTGCATTGACAGTGCAGAGGCTGCTTGGGATTCTCTCTTTCCCCCTCTCTCTGGCCCTCCCTCCCTCAAAATAAATAAATAAAGTTTAAAAAAAAAAAAACAGTCATCTCCATTTCTGTTGCTCACAGTCCTGAGAAGTGGGTGTTCTTATCACCCCCATTTTGGAGTGGGGACCTACCACTGGCAGGATGTAGGCAACCTGCCTGAGGTCACATTGATATTAAGTGGTGGGTCCCATGTCTTTCTGGCTCCAGAGACCATCCCCCGAACCCACACTCTGCTACTTTTGTGCCCCAGAGACAGAAGACCTGAGTGGGTCCTGCCACTGCTGAATTGCTGTGTCACCTGGGACAAGACACCTCACTCTCCACATCTCAGTTTCTCTGCCTGCAAAATGGGGATAGAAGCAGTGTTGACCTCATCAGGTTGTGTGGAAAGTTCTAGTCCACAATAAGCTTTTTGTGAATGCCAAGGACAAGGGGAGGAAGTGCCCAGGAGCACAGTGAGAGGTGGTGTGAGAGGCCAGACTGGTGGTGAGGAGGAGCTAACAGACAGAGGCTGAAGGCTGAGGGCTCAGCCAGCGGTGGTCAACCAACCCCGGCTGCACATCAGAATCACCTGGAGAGTCGCACGCAAGCCAGGTAAATCCGAACATCTGAGAGGAGGACCAGGCATGAGAATTTCAACAGCTGCCCCGGTGACTCCAATGTGCGGTCAGGGTTGAAAGCCATTGGCCTAGCCCTTTGCTCTTAGACGTGTGGACCTTGAAGGGGCATGGGCGTCACTGGACGCCTGTTAGGAATGCAGAATCTCAGGCCCCCACCCCAGATCTGCTAATGGGACTCTGCCTTTGAACAAGATCCCTGGTGATTCGTGTGCCCATTAAAGTCTAAGCATCCCGGGACTAGCCTGGAAGTCGTACAGATGAGGAAAATAAGCCAAGTGCAAGGCAGGTTTTTGAATCTGATTAAAATCCAAAGTGCAAGTTGGAGGGGGAAATGAGGGGTGGCTATTTACAACAATCACCCACGGATAACCTCATCTCCTGGCAAACGCAAAGGGCAAGGGTGATAGGTCTCTGTGTGTTTAAACGTCAATGAATTCGCGATTGTGGATGCTCAGGAAGTCGGGGATTCTGCCAGCCGCCCGATGTTTGCTCATCCGCCTCTGGTATCAGCCAGAGAACTAACATTATCTGGTGTCAACAATGCACGCTCTGGGCGCTGGTCTGGGGTTAGCAGAAAAATATCCTGCATGAGGCCTTGGAATCATTACCGGGAAATAATCCCCAAAGAGCCTTTCCTCACCCAGAGTGAACAGGCCTCCATCCCTGGGCGGACCAGCCTGAGGAGGGCAGGTGGTGGCTGGGGCTTACCCTCTGTGACAGAGCTTGGGGCCACTCTGCTGTGGGTCCAGACATAGGGTTTTCTTGGGAGGGAAAAGGGGTCATAACATCGAGAACCTAAAGAAATGATAGAGACTAAATTCTGATCAGTATTTACTCTCTCTGGTAATCCCAACAGGCTCACCATCACTTGATAAAGGGCAGCTAAAAAGTGGAGTCTACACTTTATATTGAAAACATTCAGGGGCGCCTGGGTGGCGCAGTCGGTTAAGCGTCCGACTTCAGCCAGGTCACGATCTCGCGGTCCGTGAGTTCGAGCCCCGCATCGGGCTCTGGGCTGATGGCTCAGGGCCTGGAGCCTGTTTCTGATTCTGTGTCTCCCTCTCTCTCTGCCCCTCCCCCGTTCATGCTCTGTCTCTCTCTGTCCCCAAAATAAATAAACGTTGAAAAAAAAAAAATTAAAAAAAAAAAAAAAGAAGAAAACATTCAAAAAGACAGTACAGATATGAAGTCTCAGTTGTAAAACAAACAAAAACAGTTCAGTCTGGTTCAATATCTAACATTATCTCAGAAGAGCCAACTCTTTGGGTTGGCCTTTGATAATCTCATCAAAGCTGTGGACCATCTCCCTGAAAAATGGGCATAAACATGAACTTTACCCACAACTTTACCTACAACCTACCCCATTTTCCTGACTACAGTGATTGATTCAGGGATAGACACACAGACCCGTCTAGGACCAGTGAGACTCAATGAAAATTATATTCTGGATTAGACCCTGCCCCTAGATGAAGCCCGGATTCCCCTCCCTGTGCTGTATTCCAAGCCAATATTTTCCCTTTCTTAAGTCAATTTGAGCAAGGTATTTCTGTTATTTGTAACAGGAAGTATCCTATGATTATAATTCATTTTAATGTCTTAGATAAATTCCGTTTTTCAATTCTATGGAAATGATAAATGGGAGAGTTAAAAAAAAAAAAAGACTCAGTGAAAATTAAAGGAAGGCCCTCTCCTCTTTCCTACTGATGTGCAACAAAGAAGCCTGTACCACAAGAGCAAGAAACTGACAGGTGCCATCTTGGGACCACAGGGGAGAGTCTCTGTGAGAATGGCCTCAGCACAAAGGAAGCAGAACCCAGACATGAAGAAAAACCTGGTCCTGGCATCTGAGCCCTGAAGTCCTGTCAGATCTATCCCTGGATGGTTCAGCAAATACTGTAAGCTCATGCTTAACCCACTTTACACCCCGTGCAACTGGAAGTCCTCTGATGGATAATCTTCATTAATTCGTTGGTTATTTCGACGATTCTTCACATAGCTACCAATTAAACGTTAAGTAATGTCACGATACAAATGCTTTTTAGGACCTAATGTTGCCCTTCAGTTTCAGTCAATCTCTTTACTCCTACAGTTAATCCTCAGCTTTTCCCAGACTCTTTTATAAATAAACCCCTTCTAATACAAGGTTTCTTCACTTTCATGCACCAATGATGTTATCATGTACCACAGAATTGCAAATCATATCACATAAATATATAAATCTGATTTTTAAAAAATGTTTAATTTTTTTAAATTTATTTTTGAGAGAGAGAGAGAGCGCGCACAAGCAGAGGAGGGGCAGAGAGAAGGAGACAGAGTCTGAAGCAGGCTCCAGGCTCTGAGCTGTCAGCACAGGGCCTAGTGCAGGGCTTGAACTCATGAACCACGAGTGGCTGATGCTCCACTGAGAGCCACCCAGGCACCCCAAGATGTAAATGTGATTAAAGCAGCCTAGCCTGGGATCCAACTTGTGGGAAACTACTTAACAATGCAAGTATTCTGAAATCAAACAATTCAATGTTGTAACTATGAGTAAATACAACTTTAAGGAAGGTTATGCTTAGGTCTCAAGGATACACATGTCATTGTTCAGACTACACTCAATGAACTAATGGATGTGGATTTGGGCATCAATGACTGCTCATGCCTCGAAAACAGAGAGCACCATATGCGATATGCTTCCTGAAAGAAAAATCACCACCTGTGAAGTGGTCTCACCAAAAACATAGCACCCAAAGCCAGTCAAGCCTCTATCAAACTACCAAATTTTAAGAAATACAGGCGACAGGGGTGCCTGGGTGGCTCAGTTGTTTAAGCGTCCAACTTAGGCTCAGGTCATGATCTCATGGTTCATATGGTCAAGCCCCGTGTTGGGCTCTGCACTGACAGCTCAGACCCTAGAGCCTGCTTCAGATTCTGTGTCTCCCTCTATCTCTGTCCCTCCCTGGCTTATATTCTCTCTTTCTCTCCAAGATAAATAAATAAACATTAAAAAAAAGAAAAAAGAAAAACAGGGGACAGAGGAACCTGTTATATTTCACCATGGAGAAGCAAACAACAAAATCTGGATCATGAGAAGGTCTATAGGTGAACAACCTAGTCTCTTCAATAAATGAGCTGCAAAGAAGAATAGAGAAATTGAAGAGGAACCTACAATTAAAAGACATATATCAACTAATTGGAACACATGGACCTCATTTGGATCTTGGCTGAAATGAACCAACTCTAAAATCAATTACAGGCAATCGAAAAATCCGAATGCTAATTGTAGGTAACAAGCAATTGTTAACATACTGGGGTTATGTTTTTATTTATTTTTTATTTTTTAAATTTTGTTAACATTTATTTTATTTTTGAGAGTCAGAGCACAAGCAGGGGAGGGGCACAGAGAGAAGGAGACACAGAATCTGAAGCAGGCCCCAGGCTCTGAGTAAACTGTTAGCACAGAGCCCAATGCGGGGCTTGAACCCACAAACCGTGAGATCATGACCTGAGCCGAAGTTGGACACTCAACCGACTGAGTCACCCAGGTGCCCTGGCATTACGTTTTTAAAAAGAAACCTTTAAATAAACATTAAAAAATGTTTTAAGGGGTGCCTGGGGGCTCAGTTGGTTGAGCGTCTGACTTTGGCTCAGGTCATGATCTCACAGTTCTTGGGTTCAAGCCCCTCATCAGGCTCTGAGCTGTCAGCACAGAGCCTGAAGCATGCTTGCTTCAGATTCTGTGTCTCCCTCTCTCTCTGTCCCTCCCCTGTTCATGCTCTGTTTCTCTCTCTCTCTCAAAAATAAATGAACATTAAAAAAATTTTTTTTAATAAAAAAAATCTTTACCACTTTTAGATGAACTGCGAAATGTTATGGGTAAGAACTTTAAATCTGTGGGATTTACTCCCCAAAAATATCTGGGATGGGGGTGGGGAGTGTTGATATTGACCATTGTTGAACGTAGTCAACATGTGGTACTTGTGGGTTCATAATATGTACTCTTCCGATTCTGTACATATTTGACACATCCTATAATTAAAAGTTGAAAAATCTCCCAAGCATGGGTGAGTAATACAGATTTTATTTAAGATTTAGAAACAGAATGGAGAGTTGGGTTGCGATAGCAAAACTTACTCACATGTTCCCACTAGACACCTAGCCTCACTCACATCTCCTCCGCGTTGCTTTGGCCACACCTGTCCTCCCTTTACTGCCTCCCCAAACCCACCTCCTCACCTCCCTCTGTGCTGCAGGGTACCTCACTCTTCATCATGGCTTCTCCACCCCACTCAGCAAAGCCAGAGCCTTTCACGCAGCACAGCAGCGACCACCAGTATTTCTCCCACCGGCTCTGGGGGCCTCCGTTCACCCTGCCACCATATTAAAGCGCTGGTCCACAGCAAATGGTGGCTGTTTTTCCTAGGGTCTAGTCCTGCAGCTCCTCAATCATCTGGAAGTGTTTAAAAATAAAGCCCCACGGCACATACTGTCTGTCTGTCTGTCCCTCTCTCTCTCTCTCTCCTCCCCTCCCCTCTTCCTCCATCTGGGACACAAGCACCCACACCAATGGCTGGACCCCAGAGTGCCAAGTGGTGATACCCACTGCTCTAGAGAACGAGAGGGCCGGACATTACATGCATTGTATTGTTAATGATCAGCATAAATAACAGGGAATGTTTCTCTTCCAAAACATTTTTAAGCCATTAAAAATACAAAACAGACTCTATGTTAGACTCTGAGGTAAGATACTGCCCCAAAATTTCCCTATTCTTAATTTAAAGCATTTGGTGAACAGTATTTAGAGACTGTGTTGATGCTCAGCTTTTTTCTCACTTGTAAAATGGTCAAAATAATAGCACCTACTTCTTAGGCCTCCCTCACTCCTTGTTCCTCAATCCCTATCTTTATCTCCCGCCCCCACCTTACCTCTCTCCATAGCACTTACCACTACCTATTACGTATTTTTCTTATGCTTGCCTATGACCTCCCTCAGAGCCCCCACCAGAATATAGTCTCCAGAAGGCCAGTGATGTTTCTCTGTGCTGCTCACTGTCTTATGGTACAGTGCTTAATACATGGTAGAAATTGTCATTGCTGAGGCTTTGAATGCTTACCAACTTGGATGGCTGGGAGGATAAAATGACTTACCAGGATGCTTAGAAAAGTGCCTGGCACCAGAGAAGCATTCAGTAAAGATTTGCTGTTATTAATATTCTGAACAACTAGCTTTCAGAGACTGGTCTTGCCATACACCAATTTTCAGAGACTTTGTTTTCAATCCCCCCTCACCTATTTTTCCCTGAAATGAACTCCCCTGGTCCTTAATGAAGATTTAAACAGTTCTCCATTAAAGCGGCTTGTGTGTTTATTCCATAGCCAAACGGGCACTTTACCCCCCAGACATTGGTCACTCATACTGCACAAGGGTTTGGCCTCCTAAGGTTTCTCATCGAGATACTCCCAAGGCCTTGGGGTCCTATGTGGACCTCCCCTGTTGACTAATTTTCCTGTTCTCATCAGCTCAATCCTTTATTCCCTTCCCCAATGGCTCCCCACCCCCTTTCCCTTCTGCCATTCTTCCTTAGAGGAATATTTGGTTCCCAGACCCCATCCTCCAGCACTGAGCTTAAAACCACAAACAGCAAGCCCAGAATGGAGAGCGCTCTGGCCAATGGCTTCTCTTCAATCTGCAGACTGGGGACAAGGGCAGGGTTCACCGCACTGTTCCTCGCTTCCTGTGAGAACAGGAGTAATCGACTGCCCTCACCAGGCCCTTACAGCCTGGTTGACAGCCACCCCATCCCCACCCAGGAGATACTGTAATCATTTGTGAGCTTCTGGGATCCAGACTGTGGTTCAACTCTCTTTGCAGCCCAAGAGGGAGGTCAAGATTGCATGTCGAATAAATCAATGGACACTTCCTAAGCAGGCGGGATGGTACTTAATGTCTTATCCGAAGCCCATACCGAGTGGCTCTGCATTGCACACTTCGGGGTGCTCAGCTGGCACCATCAGCAATTTTCCCTGTTCCCAGCTCCCAGCTTGGGTAGCAAAAAGCCTTGCCATTTTGCTAATGGAGGGATCCTAGAGAAATGAGACCTGGTCATGGGCCACTCTTCAAAGATATATGGCAGCCTCAAGGACAACACAAGAGAGCAATACTGCTGAGCATCATGGGAAGTGTTAGTACCTCAGATTCAATAGCTCTTACAGATAAATGACAGGAACGTGAGGAAAATAAAAATGGAGAGGGAGACAACCACAAAGCCCCAAGAGAAAGAACAAAATCTAGAAAAGCTTGTTGAAAACAACAAATGTATCAAATGTACCAAAGGTATCAAATGTAGTGGGGAAGTGGGAGAGGTAATGACAAAGCACCGCAAATTCTAATTTTCTCAAGAAAAATGTGATGCAGCAATTGAAACAAGTAGGAATGAGTTGAAACAACCGTCTTGACAGCTAGAGCTAAAGTAGAAAGTGGGGATGGGGTGGGAAACAGAAAAGAAATTATCTGAGACCCCAAAGATAAGTCTTTTGGGCATCTAGAACGCCCAGGAATGGAGGGAGATCATCCCTGAGGATTCTGATCACAGCCCGCGGTCCTGCCGAGCACGTCCAGTGTGTCTGCTGCTACGTTCAGGCAGCCCTCCCAGAGGCTGTCAGCAAAATCCCCACAGGGCCTAGTCTCATGCTGGCCCCTTCACAGAACGCTCCCGCTCACCCTGTGGTTAAACCTCACAACCACCCTTCGGGGAAACTCGGCCAGTTGTTCACTCTGAAGCCTGGGATCTTGCTGTATTCTCCAATGCTCTATTCACTCTCCTCAATATTGAATCACAGAATGATCGAATGGGAGGCAGGGGGTGGGGAATGTCCTTTAAAGAGAATCTTTAGTGGACACAAAACCCCCCAGGGCAATCTTGCCAAAATGCAGATTCTGGGTCACATGTCTGGAGTTGGAGCTGAAAATCTGCACCTTGTCTCAAACTCCGAGGGGATGCCGGGGCTGCTGCTCCCCAGACCACACTTCCAGAGCAAGACTTTGCACCTCACTGTGCAACACAGTAACCACCAGCCAAATCAAATATAATTCAAAATTCACTTTCTCAGTCACACCAGCCACATTTCAATATCCACCATATTGCACAGAGCAGAACAAAACATTGTCACCACCACAGAAAGCTCTATGGAGAAGCACTGAGAGATCAGTGACCTCCTCAGGAAGAAATTCCTTTTCTTCCTTGCTGCACACAGATCTCCAGTGTCTCTGCCCGTGGGATCCAGGAATTTTCATTCCAACCATATGTTACGGGCTGGATTCAACTGATCTGACCCTCACACCCAGCTTATTTTCCATCTTGGCTGCCCACAGCCAGTCTCCCCCATTTTGAAGATGTAAAACGGCCCAAGACACAGCATATTATTTCGTTCTAAACAGCCACTAGCATCAGATAAACATCTCATGTCTCAGAAAAAGGTGGCAGAGGGCTCACTTCCTGCCAAAGACAGTTGTCAAAGACTCCAGCCCTGCTCTGTCTGATTTGTGGCTCTTAGAAAACCAAGAAATAAGGAGTTCTTGTTTTAAGGGCCTCTCGAGCCTTCCAGTGGGCAACACAAAATAAGAACAGCCCCTGGTTTGCACGTGACATTGGCAGTGTTCAGGCAAACAGCTCCATGGGTCCTGGTTTTATGTTCTTGTCTGTGGGGAAGGAAGAGGAGGGGCCTTCACTCTTTCTAAAAGGCACATAGAAGACCATCTGTCTTGGGGCGCCCGGGTGGCTCAGTCAGTTAAGCGTCTGACTCTTGGTTTCCAGCTCAGGTCATGATCTCGAGGTTCGTGGATTTGAGCCCCGTGTCAGCCTCTGTGCTGACAGTGTGGAGCCTGCTTGGGATTCTCTCTCTCTGCCCCACTCCTGTTCATGCTCTCTCTCTCTCTGTGTTTCTCTTTCTCTCTCTCTCAAAATAAAGAAACAAAAAAAAAGTTAAAAAAAAAAAAAGACCATCTGTCTTATATCAGAGTAACACATCGTACATATGCCCTTGTTCTTAAAATCATGGAATAACACAAATTCAGGTGGTAAGCAGTGTAATTTTCTTTATCACTTTATAAATCATGATCATTTCTATGATAAATCCCATTATGGAAGCTGGGATGTGCCTTCCAGATCTCCCTTCAGGAACGAAGAAAGCATTTTTTTCCGCTGTTGGCCGTGCTGCTGGCAGACAGCCTCCACCGTCAGCCCCTTTGGGGACTGGCCTGGCTGAAGGGAGCCGTCTCCCCCAAGATTACACTCCTTTTCCCTGTGGCTGCATCCAATGCCTGATCAGCACAGGGGCGTACAGGTCCAGCCCTCTTGCCCCAACTCAGGATAACTCTAAAGGCCCATCCCAGCTCCAGAGCTGCCCATGCAGTTGGCCGAGCTCTCCAGTGGGATTGCATTGCAACCCAGCTCCTCCCTTTCTTTGCCCAGCCCTGCTTCCAGCCCCTCCCTCCACAGGAGGTGATCCTGAGAGCACACCCTAGTAAACATCCTGCAGGCTAGTCTCCATCCCAGGATCTTCTGCCCGGGGAACCCAACCTGTGGAGGGCCCTGTTTGTCCATCTTCAGGCTATTCCTGATTTCCAGGGGTCATCATAAACTCAAGGCATCAAGTGAGGATAGGGGAAATGATGATACAGTCTTTCATTATCATCTGCCTACACCGCGTCACTGAGATGCCCAACATCCCATCTGGTCCTCAGATGTCTTTTCACACCACTCCCTGCCAAGTCAGCTCCCAGTGGTCTCTACCAGCCTTTTGGGGCCAACTCTTTTTATGGGTGTCCCTCCATGCTCCAGGACATGAAGGAATCCACTCCTGTGCTCCCACATCACGCTGGCACCCAGGGGACTCTCTCTACAGCCCCATCTTTATGTGCACATCACACAGCCATCTCTTTTTGAGGTCTTGCTACTCCCCCAGGCTCACCCCCAGAAGTGATACCAATCTGTTCTCGGAGCTACAAACCTATTTAGAAATTTCTGTGTCATTCCTCCTCCCTGGGCTTGGCCTGGGAGAGGGAGCAGGACACAGAGCCCCTCTATGGTAGATTTTAGACGGCTACCAATTCTTTGACATTCCCCCCTTAAAAAATAAGATATATGTCCCCTACTCTCAAATGTGGGTGTGCTTTGTGACTGCTTCCAACAATATATCACACCAAAAGTAACACTGTGACTTTACCCATAGCTGGGCCCAGACGTTAAGAATCTAGCAGTTTCCTACCTCTTGAAGCACTCTTTCTGGAAGCCCTGGGCCACCATGTAAGAAGCACGACCACCCTGAGCCCCCTATACTGGAGAGGCCATATGGAGGTACACCAGTCATCAGTCCTGCTGAGCCCAGCTTGCCAGCTGCACCACTATGTGAGTGAAGCCATCTGGGACCCTCAGGACCAGTCGGCCGCCAGCTGAATAGTACTGAGTGACCCCAGTTAACATCACATGGAACAAAAGAATCGCCCAGCTGAGCCCTGCCTGAATTCCTAGCCCGCGAAACTGAGATATAATAAAATAATTGTTGTGTTGAGCTACTGCTACCCTGTCTCAGCAATATCACGGACTTCTTCATTCTTCTCCATCTCTATTCATACCCCCGTTAGTGAATCTGTACTGGTTGAGAGGCGAAACCATACAGAGCTGGGAACTAGAATCTCTACTTCTACACGTCGTGCAGTCTTTCAGATTACTCAGGCCTGAGCATGCCCCTCTCCCTGCCAAAGGTTTGGCTTTTAGAACTCAAAAGCCAGACTTTCTTTTCTACTTTCTGCTGTGCCTTCCCTTCCCTGAAGGCAAGGAATGATGAAGGACCTTGCTGCCAAAGTGACATGGTGGTGGGAGATTGTGGGAGGAAATACAGAGAGAAACATGAGAAAACATTTAAATATTATACTTCCACCCACAGAATTCTAGTGACTTTGGAGATCAAGGTCTAAACCACTTCTGTTCAAAGAAAAACAAAGACACAGGAAAATAGGTGATCAGCATAATACACAGGGCTGTGTGGCAGGGTGAGAACTGACCCCGGGACTCTGACTTCCAGCCCTGTGGTCATTTGGCAAGTCTTCCAAAATATAAATGTCCATCCATGTTTATTTGAAGTTGAATCATTCATCTTTTTTAAATGTCTATTTATTTATTTATGAGAGAGAGAGAGTGCTCACACACGAGCGGGGGAGGGGCAGAGAGCGAAGGAATCTGAAGAATCTGATTCAGGCTCCAGGCCCGGAGCTGTCAGCACAGAGCTCCATGCAGGGCTCAAACCTACAAACTGTGAGATCGTGACCTGAGCTGAGGCCAGACACTCAACCGACTGAGCCACCTAGGTACCTCTGAATTATTTATCTTAAAAATATAATTCACTCTCATACAATGCTGGTGGAAATGCAAACTGGTATAATGACTTCAGACTGCTACTCCAAAGTTAGGCACACACCAAAAAGGAATGCGTGCACCTCCAGAAAACATGTACAGAAATGCTCATAGCATATTTATTCACAACAGCCAAAAACTGGAAACAACCCAAATGTTCTTCAGCAAAAGAATGGATAAGCAGACTGTGGTATGCTCGTACAATGGAATACTACTCAGCAATAAAAAAGAAAGGATGCAACAAGGTAACTGAACCTCACAAGCATTGTGTTGAGCGAAAGAAACAAGACGCCAAAGAGCATGTATTATATTATTCTATTTCTATGAAGTTCAAGAGCAGGCAAAACTGATCTGTGGGGTAGAGGGGCTCTCTGGACTGGGAAAACTGGCTAGAAAAAGGCAATGAGAGAACATTCTCATGTGATGGAAATGTTCTGTGTTTCGGTATATGCATGTGTAAGAGTTCATCAAACTCAAGATTTTTTAATTTTACTGTGTGTAACTTATACCACAGTTAAAAAAAAAAATACTCATGGGGCGCCTGGGTGACTCAGTCGGTTGACTGTCCAACTCTTGATTTTGGCTCAGGTCATGATCCCAGGGTTGTGAGATTGAGCCCTGCATTGGACTCTGCTCTGAACATGGAAACTGCCTAAGAAACTGTCTCTCTCTCCCTCTACCCCTCTTTCCCACTTGCACTCTCTCTCTCTAAAATTAAAGAAAAAAACCTCATATATATGTGTATATATGACATATATAAAGAAACTGTACACTCATTCTAAATACACATATATACCATATATGTGTGCATTATATGTATATAATATATATGCACATCTGTACGTCTTTTATATCTGTATATTATATATTGCATACATATTACTGCTTCCAGATCTAATTCAAGAAGTTATTCTTCTGGCTACTTTTCTTTTGCCACCAGGCATGGTTTTGATTCTCATTTTCTTCAAGATCAGTCTCCTTCTCTTCTCTTTAAATTTTGATTTTATCCCTATGATTATATCATTGGCAAAAATGCGTTTTAAGCTGTTAATATTTTCTAAATGGCTGACTCATCAGGTCATATAGTTTTGCTCAAAAACACCAGGGAACAAGCCCCTTCTGCCTGAACGCACCACACAAACTTTCTTCTTCCAAGATCTTACTGCCTCCCCAGGATCCTCCAGAAGTGGAAAAGATCTTTTTGGCTCTCAGACCTCCACGATGGTTCTGGCCTACATGCCTTCACACATGCTGTTCCCTATGCCTGGAAAACCCTTCCTTCTTTATTTGTCCGACTTCCATACATCTTTCAAAACCCAAGCATCCTTGGTATCCTCCCCTTATCCTTTATCTGCTTTTCATGGCCTCTGCATCAGCTTTCTTCCCACCAGACTCCAATTGTCTGTTTCACCTCTGTGAATTTCCCCAGCTCACGTCAAGGGGCAAGTCTGCATGGGCTTTGCACCCCCTTCCTGGCACAGTGCCCAGCAAACATGAGGGATGCAATTTGTCTGGAGGTGACTCCAAAATGGGTGGATAAATCCTGAGTTTCCATTGCAGCACAGCTGTTTCACAGGGTTTTCATGAACAAAAATTTCCAGCATTGCAAAAATTCATCTGGAGACTGGGAGAAATGAAATGTTCACAAAAATAAAAGTGCTGTGAGTGCAACTGTGTAAATGGGAAGCCTCTCCTTTCTATGGAGACTAATTGCCCCCAACGGGCTAACAGCAAATAATGAGGAATGAAGGATGCCAAAATTATTTATAAAGCTTTGACTCCTGTGGCTTTGATAAATTTATCATGAAATGCCCTGCTGAACCTCCACCCCAGGGGGAGCACATTGCTTCTGTGATCACAACTTGAGATGTGTTTAAGGTTCCGCCTCGGGCAGGGTTTAGAAACATCAAATACCTGAGTGTGTGTGTGTTGGGGGGGGGCGGGATAAAAGCTTTGGAAAACTGACTATTTGGACATACATGTTATCAGAGACTGCAGGCCTTTGACACATCTGTTGATTCGTGCCTGATATTGTCACTGGGGGTGTGAAGAAGGACCCTGGAGAGATGGAAACCCTGATGGATGGAGAAGCATCCTGATGAGGGTTGTGACCATCTCCTGTCCACCCTCTGAAATAACCCAAAAAATGTGAAACTAGAGGAAGCCTGCCAGGTGCCAACCAGAGGTCAGAAACGTGGAGCGGCGTCTGCAATAAACATGCAGAGGAAACCAAACTGAAGAAGGACACAGGGTGGGCCTGTAGCCAATCTGCTCAGAAAGTACTAGTCTCATGAGAAGAATGTCTGGGAGACCTGGGGTTGCATGAGCCTCTCATCCTTCACTTCTAGAAACAGAAGGGCTAGAAGCAAAACAGACTATGAGCACACGGGAGATCCTGGGGTCCCTTTGAAGATTCTCAAAGTTTAGAAGCACAAGAATCACCTGGGTAGCTCTTTAAAATGCTGCTTCCCTCGGGGCACCTGGGTGGCTCAGTCGGTTAAGCGTCCAACTTCAGCTCAGGTCATGATCTCACGGTTCATGGGTTTGAGCCCCGTGTTGGACCCTGTGCTGACACCTCAGAGCCTGAAGCCTGCTTCGGATTCTGTGTCTCCCTCTCTCTCTGCCCCTGCCCCCGCTCGCATTCTGTCTCTCTCTCTCTCTCTCTCTCTCTCTCTCAAAATAATAAATAAACAGCACAAGACCCAGGAACCAGCATTTATCGAGCACACAAGAAGCACTTTTTCAGCTAGAGCAACAGACCTGTCACCCACAGGTAGACTCTCTCCGCGAAACCCCTGATTTCACCCCACACTGACTGACCCTCATGCCTGATTCAGCACTGTCTCACATCCTCCCCTCCATCACTACACACACACACACACACACACACACACAGCAGAAAGAACACTCCTCCACAAGACTCTTGTCAGGTTCAGAGAGAGGTCACACTGTAGGACACTCAGCACTTCATCACAAACTTCTCCTTTGGACAGCTCCTGGGCAGTATCTCCTCGTGGGCACCAGCCATGCTCAGTCTCTCCCTCCTGACCTTTCCCCAACTGCTCTACATTTCCCTTGTCTCTCCCTCACATGCTCCAACTCATTGCCAAGTTTAACTCCGCCCACTCTGCCAATTTTGAGTACTCCTACTCTGCAAACAAAATGTCCCCAGCTACTAGGATCCACACCCTCTGCCTTTGCCGAGGAGCCACAGCGAGGATGGGGCTCACCCCTGATGAGACACCAGGGGGGAAGCAGCCAGGCAGAACTATGCCAGGAGGCCCAAAGTCATGGTGAGTGCATGGGTGTAAGAAGCCAGTGGGCCATGGGGAAAACGCACCTCAAAACCACAATGTGATGCGACTCCATACCCACCAGGATGACTAGATTCAAAGTCAGGTAAGCACCAGTGTTGACAAAGAGGTGGGGAAATTGGAACCCTCATACACTGCTGTTGGTAAGAATGCAAAGTGGTACAACTGCTTTGAAAAGCCGTCTAGCACTTCCTCGAAAGGCTATGCATAGAGCTATCATATGACCCAGCAATTCCCCCTAAGCATGTACCCAAGAGAAAGAAAACGCAGGTGCACACAGAATCTTGTACATGAGGGTTCATAGCGGCATTATCATATTACATTAGCCAAGAGGTGAAAACAACCCAAATGCTCATCAACTGATGAACGGATAAACATGTGGTCTATCCATACACACTGGATGGAATGCCACGGAATACTACTCAGCAGTACAAAGGAATGAAGTGGTGATTCATGCTACAGCAGGGATGAAACTTAAAAACATGTGAAAGAAGCCAGCCACAAAAGGCCTCATATTGTAGGATTCCATTCATGCGGAATGCCCGGAATGGGAAAATCTATAGAGAGAGAAAGCAGATTAGTGGTGTCCTAGGGCTGGGAGCACTTGGGGAGAAATGGGGAAGGATCACTAACAGGCCCACGGTTTCTTTTTTGGAGTGAAGAAAGTGTCCTAAAATGGATTGTGGTGATTGGCTGCACAACTCTGTGACTGTCCAAAAGCCACTGGGTTGTGGATTTTAAATAAGTGAATTGTATGGCATGTAAATTATAGCTCAATAAAGCTATGATGTGTTTTTTTTTTTTTTAAATAGAGAGAAAAAGAGTCAGAAGCCCAGCAGGGTACTTCATAGTCTTTGAGCCAAGCAGGCCTCTGGTGAATATCAGCTCCACCACTTTCTGGCCATCTGGCTTTGGGTAAGTTATTTAACGTCTTAGCGCCTCTGTTTCTTTATCTATAAAATAGGGACTTAAAAACATACTCACAGGCTCATTGCGAGATTAAGATCATGAATACAAACTGCTTAATACACTATTACACAGGGTAGCATACACTCAATAAGTGAAAGCTAACACAGTAATAACTGGTGTGCTTGCAAAGCCTCAGAGATCTTTGCGTTCATTTATCCATTCAGTGAATACATACTCAGGGCTACCCTGTGTCCAGCAATGTTCAAGGCACCGGGGATATAGCAGTGAGCAGATCACAAAAGAATCCTGCATGTATGAAGCTCACATTCCAGTGTGGGGAGAAATAACACAGACAGACAGACAGACAGTCAGACATGGCAAAAACCAGATAGGCTCAGACGGGCCTCCAGGCCTCCTCCTCAGATCAGCTCGCTGTTAGGTTTCCATGGCTGGCCTTTAAATGGGGTTTTATTTGAACGTCCACTCCTCAAGAGGGCAAAACTTCTGCCCACTTTATCCCCACGACACCCCGAGCTCCATCTTGGGGCCAACATGACATTTCTGGCATAAATGTTCCTTCCGAATTTTATCCTAATGACATGGCTTGAAATAGGCCCTCTTCCCAAGTCGCACAAAATTCAATTTCCCATCACTTCCAGTGAAAGCTAAGCTTCCGAGCAAATGCAATTCCAAATCATCGTCAAGATTCATGCTGCTAATAGGGCCTCCTGTCTTTCTGATTCAGTTTGGATCTTTCGAAAATGCCTTGATTAAATCTGGCTCTTCTGAAAATGTCAGGGGCTTTGATTCAGGAAGTGTGAATTCTCCGCAAGCTTGCCAAGTGTAGGACGCTTCCCTCCGTCACACGTTCACTTTCCTCGGTGACTAAGGCCTGTGTCTTACACAAATGGGTACATTTTTAGCCTGGTGGCTGAGGAAAAACACCTGCCAGAATTAAATTCCCATTTCCCTTTGCCTTGCAGTTCACTGTGCCGTGAAGGTGCCCTCAGTCCCCTGACCGCGTCTGCCGGGACCAGGCTGTGCACATCCCAAGCTTGTTCATCAGCGGTGCTCAGTAAGGAGGAGACGGGGACATGGCACGGTATCTGCCTGAAGATGTGCTTGGCTGCAGTAAAGCACTTCTCAGTTTCCAAAAGTCCCAGAAGCCTCCTCGGTCTTCTCTCCTCAGTCCCGAGCACACGGCAGACAGATGAGCTGGGATTCTCTCATGCGGTGCATCTGGCATCGGCTGACAGGACAGACACGATGACAGTCCCCTCTGGGAAGCAGCACCAGGAGCTGATTGCTGTATTTTCTGACAGATGCCAGGGGAGGAGGACGTGAACGGACCAGGTACACCTGTCCTTTAATAGCCTGACAGCTGTAACAACATCCACCCTCGTGGCCATGTTGGGACAGGGTTGGGACAGGAATAATGACAGACCCTTGGGATGTTTAACTGAGAGCCTCTGTGGGTTGCCGGGGAATACCTGGAAATATTAGCTGCACTGCCTCCCATGTCCTGCTTCTTTCTCAGCCCCAAGAGATACAACCTCCCATGGGGACAGGAAAAAGAACCAGAGCCAAAACCGTGGCTTGGCTTTTAAATGTCAAAAGTCAGCTTTGAGTTGTAATAAACTGAAGGACTCAGAGCTTAATTCACAGATAATCTAGAAACTTGGAAGACATGTGACAGGTCAGAACCAGTCTGCCCAGCTCCAGAGGAGAGGAAGTTCCCAGGATGGCAGGAGAGAGAGCCTTTGGGAAGCCTTGCAGGCAGCAAGGGAGATGGACGCAGGAGGAGGTGGGGGTTCCCTGGAGATGATCTGCTCCCCCACCCCCACCAGAACCTGCAGGGGACTGAAGAATGTGACAGAGACCTCAGACGGGTGTGGGAGTCCTGGGGAGAGGGTCCCACACTTAGGGTTGCCAGATAAAATGCAATACTTGGGACACATTTATACTAAAAACAAAAACAAAACAAAACAACGACAACAAAAAACCCACTCATTGTGTACCTGAAATTCAAATTTAACCAGGCAACTTATATTTTTACTTACTAAATCTGGCAGCCCTTCTGGCTCCTCACCTCCTGGGGGAGAACCCAAAAAGCCCCCTCGCCGTAGGTATGACAAGGAAGACCAAGGCAAGGTAGGGCTGCAGGGCACAGGGTCTGGAACAGCCTTGGGAACATCGTCGCCCCATGGCCAGTAGCAGAAGGAAAATGCTGCGCAGTCAAGGCAGGCCCAGAGCCAGCCTCCGGGTAAGGTTTCAGAAGTCAAATGCAGAGGACACAGCTGCCACCTGCAGGAAGCATTCTACTTACTCAGACAGCACAAGTATGGCCTGATAGTGTCACCCAGACCAGATCTCTCTCCCTCTCTCTCTCTCCCTCTGCCTGTCTCTCTCTCTCTCTCTCTCTCTCTCTCTCTCTCTCTCACACACACACACACACACACACACACACACACACACTGTATGTGTGCCTCTGTGCAAAAACAATAAAAGCCCACACTTACAGAGCACTTGTTTATGTACCAGGGACTTTTCACATAACTTATGCTTAACTCTTTCTAAATGCACTATACTTTGTCCACTCCTCTAATCTTTGCAACAACCCACAAGGTAGGTAGTCTTATCTCCATTTTCCTGATGAGGAAACAGAGAAAAAGAAGACAGATAAGCATCTCAAAGTCATCTGGCTGGCAAATGACAACCCAAGTGTGAGGTCAGCTGTTTGGGTCCAGAACCCACACTCTTAAACTCCATGGTCTACAACCCATATCACTTGGACTTGGGTGTAACAGCAAGTTATGGGAAAACCCAGTTAGCAGTGACCTAGACACAAGTCTAGAATTGGGCAGGCCAAAACTGGTGACAGCTCCACAAGGCTTCTCCCAGGCTTCCCTCTGCCCTCCTAGGTGACTTTCAAACTCATGGTCCAAGATGGCTGCTGTAGCCCCAGTCATCACCTCTGTGTTCCAAAGAGCAGGCAGGAGGGAAAAAGGTGAGTTCCCTGTCCTTTCAAACTCTTCCAGGATGTCACACAGACTACCTCTTAGTGATGTGGCCTCATCTTGCTGCAGGAGAGTCTGGGGCAACTTATCTTTGGGCTGGTTGGCAACATATCCAGCTACAATTAGGAGATAATAAAAGGAGAACATGACTACTGAGAAGCAATAGCAGCCTCTGTTACCCTGTCTCTGAAATGTGACAGTCCCTGGAACTATCCACCTCTAGTAAACTTCCCTTTGGCCAAACCCCTCCCCTCAGTTCCATCATGGACAGAGCCAACAAATCAGTGAGAGTGGTTTCTCAAGGCATCTGTGAAGAGCTCACAAGGCTGGAGGCTAAGGTACAGAAACGTTCCCAGGGACTGTCTCCACTCCCTGAACCCCCTCTTCGAAGCAACTAGCATTCTGATTCCTATTACCATGGGCTAGTTTTGCATTGTCTAGAACTCCGAATAAATCAGAATCCCAGAGCATGAACCTTCTGTGTCTGGGCTCTTTCCCCCAGCCTTTTGTCTGAGATTCCTTCCTGTGCTGTGTGTCAGTGCTGTGTGGTGCTCCCTAAGTGACATTGGCACCATTTGCTTATCCATTCACTCGTTGAGGGACATCTGGTCTGTCTCCAGTTTTGAGACACTATAAATAAGTCTCGCATGAGTATTCTTGCACAAGGCTTTTTGTGGACATCGCCCTTGAGTGCTCTTGGTTAAGTACGTAGGATTAGGACAGATAGACCTGAGTCATAGGACAGATAGACATTTAACTTTCTACGTAATTGCCAAACAATTTTCCAAAGTGGTCATAACATTTTACACCCTCAGACAATGCACGAGTGTTCCAGTTGTTCCACAAGGTGACTTCCAGGGAGGAGCCCCAGCAGTGACACATTGTCCTCATCTGGACCTCAAGGGCCTGGTGAGAAGATCCCCAGGTGAAGCTCTACCCTCGGAAGCCAGGCAGAGTCTCCCCTGCTGGATGACCACAGGGAGGGCTGGGCTAAGGAAGTCCAGAGCGCGAGGCCACGCCCACAGGTCCTGTCACGTGAGGGCGGCGTGGGCAAAGACATTCCTGGGACCGTGGAGATGGCAAGTCCCTCACAGAGGATGCTGCCATCCTTCATGTCCCTACTGGCCTGTCAGGAATGCAGGGATACAGCAGGATATATGGGGGGGGGGGGGGGGGGGGAGGGGGAGGGGGTAGGAGATGAGCCTTAAACACTCAGGATGGGCACCAAAAGGAGTAATGGCCCCAGAAAAGAGCCAGCAATGCCTCCCTCACGAACCCGCACATGCTCTAAGAAGCCAGTTCGCAGGGACCCCACTGACCAGGAGCACAAGGAACGTGCAGGTGTCGGGAGCTGTTTCTCCCAGATGCAGAAGACTCCGTTGCCTTATGCAAGACCCTCCCAAGGGAGTCTTAGGTCCACAGTTCAGGATGTCTGGAAAACCATCAAGGATTTTGGGTGACTTGATCAAGAAACATCTATCTCTCTTTGTATTTCTTCTGATTTTACTGTCTCCTCAACACAGTCTCTGCCATAGGCTATAGCTAGGGATAGTGACTTGGGAGTAGATTGTAATACTCATTTGTAATTTGTTAGATGTGGCATAGCCTAGTAGTTAGGGGAGAGGGGCTCTGAAGTCAGCCCAGCTGGGATTGAATCCCAGCTCTGCTGTGTGACATTGGACAAGTACTGAACCTCTCTGTGCCTCAGTTTTCTCAGCTAGAAAATGAGGATGATAATAACGCGTGCTTCACAGGCTTTTCTGAGGAGTAAATTAGCTAATTTATGTACAGATCTTTGAGCAGGCCTAGAACACAATAAGCCCTTAATAAATTATGATTCTGGAAGATTGGGGCTTTCCTTAAAAGCTGCTGTAATAGCACAATTAGTTGTGACTCTGAGTAAGGAAACTGAGGCACGATTCCAGCCCCTTGCCCAAGGCCTGGAGTCTCTAAGTCGCAGGGCAGTAGTTCTCATGTTCTCTGGGTGACTCCAAAGCTGGGGTCCATTCTTTATACCTCTTCTCTTTTTATTTACATCTTGTAAACCGACTGGGCTGAGTGGGGTCCTGAGGGCTCCGGAACGTGATTCCACTGCCACCTGGTGGTGATGTGGCCACATGGCCTGTGGCTGGGGCTCCCCACGAAGACAAGGGGACGGAGATGAAGGAACACTCCACGGCAGCATGACCAATAGAATACAACAGGTTCCCAAAGCCTCTCTGGAAGCTTTGTCCCCGGAGGGCTCAGGATTCTCATGATTACAATCTCTCCTTCTAGAAGAGGCATCTTCAGATAAATGCTTGCCAACGTTTTTATGTATAACTAACACATTAACCTCTTAGGTGTTTACCTCATCAGCTAGGGCTTACGAAGGAGACAGAAGGGTCCAGGGGATGGCACACAGGACTCCCATAAATTTTGATGGGGAATACGCAATTCAGAAGTCGGGCTGAAAGCACGGGCCTCATGCTCATCCAAAGAGGTCAGATTTGGGTGGGGGCACTGAACTGGGCGCTTTTTATAACTCTGTCCCCATTTGGTCATCTTTTGTTAACTCCCCAAGTTGGGTGGAAGAGGGTGGGTAAAAATTCTTAATGAGGAATACAAAGCCCTCCGAGCTCTGGATCCTGGCATGTGTCCAGCCTCCTGTCCCCTGTCCCATTTCACACCCTTGGGCAGTTCCACACTTAGGGGATAGCTATAAATTGGGCTGCTCCCTGCACACCCACTTTCTGGGAGATTCCCTTCATCCCTGTAGAGGAGGGGGGAAAAATGTCTTTTCATCTAGGTTCTTGGCTGAGGCTCTATAACAAAAGACAGATTAACAAGAGGAAAAAATGGACTGGAGTTTATTAACACATCTCTCGTGCCTGTAACACAGGGAGGCACCCAGAGATGAGTAACTCACAGGGATGTTTAGGGCTTATGTCCCATCTCAAGCTAAAGGAAAAGAGGCTTGGGGTTTTTGGGTGGGCGAGGCGAGTCTTGGGCAGGTGATGGAAGTATGGTAAACAAGGGTTATTCAGTAAGGTTTTTTATGCAGATTTAAGTTGTGCCTACTCCATTGATAAGAGTTGTTAAGAGTCCTCCTCTTCCTGGTACACGGGAGGGAGACTTCTCTACAAATAGAAATTTCCTTTATCATAAACATAAATCTACTTTACCAAAGGAAAATTTGTTCCCTGTTTCTAGAGCTTTTTCCTGCACCCGCTGGTTCTTAATGACCTCAAAATAATCCATACGCCAGGGGCGCCTGGGTGGCTCAGTGGATTAAGCTTCTGAGTCTTGATTTCAGCTCAGGATCTCACTTGAGAGATGGTGCCCCACATCAGGCTCTGTGCTGATGGTGCAGAGGCTACTGGGAATTCTCTCCCTCTGTCTCTCTCTCTCTCTCTCTCTCTCTCTCTCTCTCTCACTGCCCTTCCCCCACTCATTCATGCTTGCTCTCGCTCTCACTCTCTCTCAAAATAAATACACAAATAAACATTTTTTAAAGAATCCATATGCCAAAGAGGTGCACTTTGGGGTGGCATGTTCTGGAACCCCTTAACCCCCTAGCACTAAAACCCCAATACTACATACTCTAAGAGTACCTCCCACACTGTGTTCTATGTGGATGACATCCCTGGGTCACAGCTCCATAGATTACAACACAGGAGGTGCCTCTGGTGGCTCATGCACCCTGCAGAATGCCACTGCCACTACCATCCATGCAATTGGGATGGGCAGTCATCTTCACAGCCGTGCCCTGACCTCCAGGCCATAGTTGACGGGTCTGGTGTGGGCTCCAAAATCAAATGGAGCTGGTCAGAGAGCTCCCATTCCCAAATATGAAATGGATATGAGATTCTAAAATCAGATTGGCTGGGATGTCAAATAAAGAAGGGTGTGTGACAGCCCTAAACTGTGTGTGACGGTGCCCCGACCAGCTCTCCCTTGTCAAGGTGGGGCACCCATCCGCCTGGTGCTGTGTGGGCTGCCAACGTTTCAAAGCTACCTTTTCTCCGGAAGATCATCTGCTCTCCCGGACAGTCCACCTCTCCCCAGCCGACAGTCACGGAGATGCAAAAGGCCAGCCTGAAGGCACAAGAACTCTGCAGTGCATTTGCATCCCAGAGGCCCCTCCACCGACCCTGCTCAGCCCTCTCCTTCCCATTCATGCTTCTTCCCTGCATTACCAGCTTCACTTGAGAACATACCCCCAACAGACCCCCCAAAGCCATCTTTCTGCTTCTGGGGAGCCCAGCTAAGGCAGCTGTGTTCTACCACACGGACTAGAAGCAAAGGGGACCAGTCTGTGGGGAGACAACAGCAAAGACTCTCCTCTTGACCCAACTTTAGATGGTTTTTTGACGAAGTCTCAACTTTGGCCTATAAAAACTGCAGAATCTCAGCACAAACGACCCATCCGCACACTAAAAGACTTGAACCAACACTAACATAGCCTCCAACAGCTCAAGGCTGGATCCCTAGGATGCCCGCTTAAAGTGATTGCCTGAGGGAGCTAAGGCTGCCAGGAGAATCACGGCTTGTTCCAGCCAAAACCTGGTCCCTGAAACCCAGCCCCCGACCCTTAGCGCAGTTACTCTAGAAAGCTTGCCATCGTGAGTCCTTTCTCTCCCCCTTGACGTGTGGATCTTCCACCACCAGAACTGCCTTGTCAAGGACCTGAGTGCTATCTCTTTGAAATGGAAACATTTAGGGGGTAACTCGCACCTCCCTCCTTTCCAACCCTCCCAGTCCTTGGGGACCTTGCTTTAATTTACACTACCTCCCAAAACAAAGATGTGAGTTTCCTTACCACATTAGACAGTGTCCAGCTTTACCCTTGACAAGAGAAATGAAGCAACTATCCCATGGGCAGTCGGGGGGGGGGGGGGGCTGGGAATCAGTATTTCTAGCACTCAAGTCCCAACTTTCCAGTCATTCCTGGGCACTTCATCCCTGCCCTTAGGCCCCATAAGATGCCTTGGGACATAATATATCCCCACTTCTTGCTTAGACGAACTCATGTCAGTTTCTATTACTTGTAAGGAATTCAGCCTTTACTGATATGTTTCCTCCTCATGCTGTGCCCTTCTCTTCCTTGCTGTCTGCCTGGCTTATACCTACCCAGCTCCAAAATTAACTCCTCCTTGAAACCTGCCCTGATAAGCCACTCTGCAGCCCCTGGTGTGTGCCTCCATCATACCCAGAACCCCTTGAACACTGTCTACACTGTCTACTGTAAATCTTTGGTTTACAATTACAGAAGTCCTTTGAGTTTATATGGGAAACCCACTTGGCCAAGAGAACTGAAAAAGTGTGTGCTTCACTGGAAAACTATGCGTTGTTTACAGCATACTGGTTCCAGTTATCTAATCCTGGTTTCATGTGAGTGAATCTGCAACTCTGTAAATCATAGACAACTGATAGCAAAGCAAAATCATTCTTGCCTAGAGACATGTAAGTAAATTCTGTGCAAGGGAGGAGTGACCTTCCCTTCTGTGGAAAAGCCGGTCTTGCATCCACTTGTTCATTCATTTCAATATTCCCAATCCGTCCATAAATGGGTCTGTTCTTTCTAGGTCTGAAATTTTTACCAGTTTTCTCATTAGTAAGCTAAATAAAATCTTTAACATGTGTTCGTGTTTATACCTGCATGAGAGTCATGATTCTACCAGTTTTGGAAAATTGCTCTTTCAACAGAAAACTGGGGTCTCTTTAGTTCTGATAATAATGGCTGCCACAAACTGCACAGTGGGTAATGGGTTATACTTTCAATGTTTCATTTAGAGTGGAGATGTCATCAGTTTCGTTCACTGAATAAAATACACCACAGCTCTTAGAACAGTCCCTGGCAAATAGTAAGTGCTCAAAAACATATTTGTAACTAAATGAATAAATCTCAACAAGGCCAGGCAAACCTGCTGTTTTCATTCCGATTTTACTTTTTCAAATTTTTTTACAGTTTACTTATTATTTTTGAGAGAGAGAGAGAGAGAGCAAATGGGGGAGGGCAGAGAGAGAGGGAGACACAGAATCCGAAGCAGGCTCCAGGCTCTGAGCTGTCAGCACAGAGCCAACTAGGGGCTCAAACTCACAAACCATGAGGTCATGACCTGAGCTGAAGTCAGACGCTCAACCGACTGAGCCACCCAGGAGCCCTTTCATTCCCATTTTCAACGTTTATTTATTTTTGGGACAGAGAGAGACAGAGCATGAACAGGGGAGGGGCAGAGAGAGAGGGAGACACAGAATCGGAAACAGGCTCCAGGCTCTGAGCCATCAGCCCAGAGCCCGACGCGGGGCTCGAACTCACGGACCGCGAGATCGTGACCTGGCTGAAGTCGGACGCTTAACCGACTGCGCCACCCAGGCGCCCCATCATTCCCATTTTAAAGATGAGGAGGCTGAGGCACATAGCTATAGATGATAGTGTGAAAATTTGAATGCCTTAGGTCCTTAGATGAAATGGAAAGGAAAAAAAAATCTCATTACATTTCCTTTTACAGAAGTGTGGAAATTATTCCAACAGGAACTCCCAACAGATTTCTCCTTATTTCTCTTTGACCCAAATTGCAGAATATGTCCTTCTGTGAAGCAATCACCAAAGGAGTGAACTCTCACTTAGCACATCTGGGCCATGCCTGGAGTTGGTGATGAAGCCATATGCAGGGGGCGGGTCTGAACAAAGCAGGTGGGTTCACAAGCAGCTGTGTCTACTCCAGCAAGTTTTGCAATTGCCTCTTCCCCACTGAGCTCACCAGCTTAGAATCCATTTTATTTTTGTCTTGTTAAATTGATTTGTATATTGTCATATTGTCATCATTTTTAAGAAATATATCATTCACATCAATGAAATGCATCTATTTAAAATACATGATTCCATAAGTTTTGACCCATGTGTAAATCCATGTAACCACCACCCAACCCAAAGTGTGTTTTTGTGCAACTTTCCAATCAGTCCCACGCCCCTACCAAGAAGCAGGCAGTCACTGTTCTTGTTTGTATCACTAGAGACTAGGTTTGCCTCATCTAGAAATTCTCATAAATGAAATCATATCGCATGTACTTTTTAATGTCTTGATTCTTTCATTTGACATAATATTTTGGGGATTCATCCCTGTTTTTGTACATATCTATAGTTTGTCCTTTTTGTCACTAGGTAGGACTCCATTCATACAATGGGGATATATACCACAAATTGTGGATCCATTTCCCTCTTGTGAATATTCGGATTGTTTCCAGTTTGGAGCTTATGAACAAAGATGCTAAGAACATCCATATACAAATCTTCTCAGATTTGTTTGTTTGTTTGTTTGTTTGTTTGTTTTTAGAGAGAGAGAGAGCCCAAGCAGGGGAGAGGGGCAGAGAGAGAGAGAGAGAGAATATATTAAGCAGTCTCCATGATCAGTGTGGAGCACAATGTGGGGTTCAATCCCATGATCCTGGGATCATAACCTGAACCAAAATCAAGAGTCGGACACTCAACCTACTGAGCTACCCAGATCTGTTTTGAAATAGTTTTCCCGGCTCAAGGATCCCAGACCACAGGTGAAATTAGCCCAATACACACAAGCAGCAATGGCCCAGTGACCCATGCAAGACTTGGTTTCCACCCAGGGACCATTTCTGGACCAGGATCCTAGGCTGCCAGGCTGAGCTTTCATTCTTGTTTAGAGATCTCAGGGAAAACAACACCATCCCAGCTCTGTATTTGGCCCCCTGGCACATCTAGGAAAGGCCTCAGCAACTTTCCATGAGTAGGGATTATACATTCCAATGCCTGAAGCGTGCATTTTGTCCACATCCGCCCACTCCTAGGGCATCACACAGCTCCAACTCCAACTCACCACTTTGGCCATGGTGTAAGGACCTAGAGATTTTTCTTTCTTGTTTTCTTTATTTCTTTCCTTCCTTCCTTCCTTCCTTCCTTCCTTCCTTCTCTTTAAGCTCAACTGAGAAACTTAGTCTATTCAGTCATCCATTCATTAAATATTTATTAAGTACTTAGTATGTATCAGGAATTAAGGATACAGCATTAAACAAAAGACAAAATAAAAGCACCATCAACAAGAAACCAAACCTGTGTTCAGGTAGACTGAAGGGCTACCCTCAATGACAGTTGCAATGGGGTGGATAATGTCTAAGACTATAATTCTCAGCCTCCTTGTAATTATTTGAGGGTCCTATGACTAGTTCTGACCTTGGAGTGTGAACAGTAGTGACATGTAACATTCCTGGCTGAGGTAAAGGATAGATATACCCCATGTACAATTCTTCAGTCCCCCTCTTCCTTTGGCCATTGGCAACCGGTCCCAGATGTGGCTGCTACAAAAATGGTGGTATTTCAGTTAGCCCGAGGCCTTGAGCAACAGTGCAGCAGTCTCGTGTCTCCCCCCACCCCCCACCAATATGTGGCAGGCTTTTGTTGTGTTAAATCACTGAGATTTGGGAGATGTTTGTTACCATAGCATAAGCAGTCAATCGTGACTAATGCAGAAAATCAGTACCAGAAAGAAATCTGCTATAACAAAAACCTAAAAAATGACTTAACAGTCAGACCACATATAGAAAGGAAATAGATAGAGAAGGCTGGAAAGATGACACTACAAGTTACGTAGGGGCAAAACATTTGAGAGAACCATTCCCTGCAATAATTTGGGAGCTAGGGGCGCCTGGGTGACTCAGTCGGTTAAGCGTCTGACTTCAGCTCAGGTCATGATCTCATGGTTCGTTGGTTGGAGCCCTGCATCAGGCTCTGTGCTGACAGCTCGGAGCCTGGAGCCTGCTTCAGATTCTGTGTCTCCCTCTCTCTCTCTCTGCCCCTTCCCCACTCGCACTCTGTCTCTGTCTCTCTCTCAAAAATAAAATAAAAACAGGGAACAGCATGGAAGCTTTTTGTGTGTCTTGAGTCCATAAAATACAACCAGACCAACAGTGAACCATCCTACACACCTAGAAAACTGATTGGAAGATTAACACAACAATCTGCACAACCTGAACCACAGAACTCAGCAGGTACGCGGCACAGAGAGTTGAACTTGGGGAGCAAGAAGCCCCGAAAGGTAGGGAACTGCTTTTGTGGACAGAGAGAGGACAGAGACTGGGGAGGGGGGGAGAATATGGGAAAATCACCCCTCCCCGAAAGCAGCTGGAGAGAAAGTGAAAAATTGGAAACAGCCGCAAAGACTAAAAAGGGAGAAAGGAAAAAGGAGAGGGGTTAAAATCCATTAAGACTGTAAACGAAAGGAGCGCAAAGGCTGCAACTCCGCGGCTCCATACCTGGTGGTGCTCTGGTGGGAAGGGCGAATCCCCAGGAGCAGAGTGGAGTCCAGGAGGTTCTCGGGCCACACGGGGAAAAGCGGTTCCACTGCTGGAAGGACATTTGGTAGAGACTGTTGAAGCCACCTGGTCCCGGCAGAACCCAGAAGGCGGCCACATTCACTGGTGCTGGAAAAGGTCGTTGGGGATGAAGCCTGGTGCCAGATGTGTGTTGTGATTTTCCATAATCCCGAAACCCTGCTGCTACACCGTCTCGCGAACTTTTTCTGGGGCGGGTGGCACCTGGCCGCAGTCTCAGGGCACCGGCAGCAGCAGGGTCCAGTGGACGTACCTGGGTGCAGCTGATATTTGGCCATTGCTCATTCGGCCATTGCTCAGTGAGACCCTCCTGCAGAAGGGCGGAACGGGTCAAAGTCGCAGTCCTTTGGAAGTAGGGGGCCGGGCAAAACAGCTGCATCTGAGACAAAACTCGGGAGAGAGGTGCTGCCTGGGACCTGGTCACGGAGAGTGAAAGAATGGGGAGTGGACGAAAGCTGAAGACAGAGGACGGGTGCGCTGCTGATCCGGGAGAACAGACTGGGTGGCTGGGTGACGCCATTTTCACCATTCCCCCGCATGCGCATACGCATACAAGTGCTGCAACACTCCACCCCAGTAGGCCAGCAGCGCCACCTAGTGGAGAGCAGAGCTGTTACACTGAGCCCCACCCAACTGGGCCAAATTCCCTCTTCAAGAACACAAGTCTCACTGCCGACTTAATTTATGGACTATAAAGAACTACATAGACTGACTTCTAGGGCAAAACGAAGCAATTTCAGTCCTACTTCAATCTGGTAGCAGGTTCATCTATTCAATGTTCTTTATTTTTTTTCTTTTTCCTTTTTCTCTTTTACAATTCTTTTCTTTTTCTTGAATACAGAAAGAGAAAAAATTCGTTTTTATTTTCAATTTTTATTAACAATATCTTTCTTTAATTTATTACTATACTTTTTATTTTTGTGTAAATTTTTTCAAATTCTACTTTACTTCCAGAATTTTATTTTAGTATACTTCAGTGTATTCACCTTTTCAAATTCTCAAACAATTTCCTTTTTCTTCTTTCTTTTTCTTTTTTCCTCTTTTTCATTTATTTTCCTTTTCTTCAATGCAGAAAGAGAAAAACTTCATTTTTACTTTCAATTTCTATTAAAAATATTTTTATTTAATTTTTATTACTATATTTTTGCTGTTGTGTAAGTTTTTTCAAATTCTATTTTACTTCCATCATTTTATTTTAGTCTACTACAGTGTATTCACTTTTTGAAATTTTCAAACAATTTTTTCTTTTCTTTTTTCTCTTTTTCATTTTTCTTTTTTTCTTAAATACAGAAATGAAAAAAATCATATTTATTTTTAATTTTTATTAAAATATTTTTCTTTAATTTTTTTCTACTACGTTCTTAACTTTTGTGTATACTTTTTCAAATTCCATTTTACCCCCATCATCTCATTTTAGTCTACTTCAGTGTATTCATTTTTTCAAATTCTCAAACGATTTCTTCCCCTGCCCTTTTTTTCTCTAATCTGTCAAACCACTTTCAACACCCAGACCAAAACACACCTAGGATCTAGTATCCTCTATTCTATTTGTGTGTGCGTCTGTTTTTAATTTTTAATTTTAATTTTTTTTAATTTTAATTTTTTTTCAATTTTTCTACCTCATTAATTCCTTTTCTCCCTTCAAGATGACAAAACAAAGGAATTCACCCCAAAAGAAAGAGCACGAAGAAACGACAGCCAGGGATTTAACCAACACAGATACAAACAAGATGTCTAAATGAGAATTTAGAATCACAATAATAAGAATACTAGTTGGAGTCGAAAATAGATTAGAATCCCTTTCTGCAGAGACAAAAGAAGTAAAAAAGAGCCAGCATGAAATTAAATGTGCTATAACTGAGCTTCAATCACAGATGGATGCAGTGGTGGCAAGGATTGATGAGGCAGAACAGAGAATCAGCGATATAGAGGACAAACTTATAGAGAACAGCAAAGTAGAAAAAAAGGAGGTAAAATAAGGCAAAAGAGCATGATTTAAGAATTAGAGAAATCAGTGACTCATTAAAAAGGAACAACATCAGAATCACAGGGGTCCCAAAAGAGGAAGAGAGAGAAATAGGGGTAGAAGGGACATGTGAGCAAATCATAGCACAAAACTTTCATAACCTGGGAAAGACAGACATCAAAATCCAGGAAGCACAGAGGACTCTCATTAGATTCAACAAAAACTGACCATCAACAAGGCATATCATAGTCAAATTCACAAAATACTCAGGCAAGGAGAGAATCATGAAATTAGCAAGGAAAAATAAGTCCCTAAGCTACAAGGGAAGACAGATCAGGTTTGCAGCAGACCTATCCACAGAAATCGACAGGCCAGAAAGGAGTGGCAGGATATATTCAATGTGCTGAATCAGAAAAATATGCAGCCAAGAATTCTTTATCCAGCAAGGCTGTCATTCAAAATAGAAGGAGAGATAAAAAGTTTCCCAGACAAAAAAAAATTAAAGGAGTTTGTGACCACTAAACCAGCCCTGCAAGAAATTTTAAGGGGGACTTTCTGAGGGGAGAAAAGATGAATATATATATACCAAAAGCAACAAAAGATTAGAACGGACTAAAGAACCTCACCAGAAACTCCAACTTTACAAGCATCATAATGGCAATAAATTCATATCTTTCAGTACTCACTCTAAACGTTAATGGACTAAATGCTCCAATCAAAAGACATAGGATAACAGAATGGATAAGAAAACAAGATCCATCTATATGCTGTTTACAAGAGACCCACTTTAGACCTAAAGACACCTTCAGATTGAAAGTAAGGGGATGGAGAACCATCTGTCATGCTAATGGTCAATAAAAGAAAACCAGAGTAGCCATACTTATATCAGACAATCTAGACTTTAAAATAAAGACTGTATCAAGGGATGCAGGAAGGCATTATATCATAATCAAGGGGTCTATAGACCAAGAAGACCTAACAGTTGTAAACACTTATGCACCAAATGTAAGAGCACCCAAATGTATAACTCAGTTAATCACAAACATAAGGAAATCCATTGATAATAATACCATAACAGTAGGAGACTTCAACACCCCACTCACAACAATGGACAGATCATCTAAACAGAAAATCAAAAAGGAAACAATGGCTTTGAATGACACACTAGACCAGATGGACTTAACAGATATATTCAGAACATTTCATGCTAAAGCAGCAGAATATACATTATTCTCCAGTGCACATGGAACGTTCTCCAGAATAGACCATATACTGGGACACAAATCAGCCCTAAGTACAAAAAGATTGAGATCATACCATACATATTTTCAGACCACAACACTATGAAACTTTAAATCAACCACAAGAAAAAATTTGGAAAGGTCACAAATACTTGGAGACTGAAAAACATCCTACTAAAGAATGAATGGGCTAACCAAGCAGTTAAAGAGAAAATTAAAAAGTATATGGAAATCAATGAAAATGATAACACCACAACACAAAACCTCTGGGACACAGCAAAGGCAGTCATAAGAGGAAAGTATATAGCAATCCAGGCCTTCCTAAAGAAGGAAGAAAGATGTCAGATACACAACCTAACCTTATGCCTTAAGGAGCTGAAAAAAGAACAGCAAATAAAACCCAAACCACCAGAAGACAGGAAATAATAAAGATTAGAGCAGAAAGCAATGCTATCAAAACCAAAAAAACAAACAAACAAACAAAAAACAACAGTAGAATGGATCAATGAAACCAGAAGCTGGTTCTTTGAAAGAATTAACAAAATTGATAAGCCACTAGCCAGTTTGATCAAAAAGAAAAAGGAAAGGATCCAAATAAATAAAATTAAGAATGAAGGAGGAGAGATCACAACCAACACAACAGAAATAAAACAACAATGAGAGAATATTACGAGCAATTATATGCCAATAAAATGGGCAATCTGGAAGAAATGGACAAATTCCTAGAAACATATACACTACCAAACCTGAAACAGGAAGAAATAGAAAATTTGAACAGACCCATAACCAGTAAGGGAATCAAATTAGTAATCAAAAATCTGCCAAAAAGGGGCGCCTGGGTGGCTCAGTCGGTTAAGCGGCCGACTTCGGCTCAGGTCATGATCTCGCGGTCCAAGAGTTCGAGCCCTGCATCGGGCTCTGTGCTGACAGTTCAGAGCCTGGAGCCTGTTTCAGATTCTGTGTCTCCCTCTCTCTGACCCTCCCCCGTTCATGCTCTGTCTCTCTATGTCTCAAAAATAAATAAACGTTAAAAAAAAAACTTTTTTAAAATCTGCCATAAAACAAGAGTCCAGGGCCTGATGGCTTTCCCAGGAAATTCTACCAAAAATTTAAGGAAGAGTTAACACATATTCTCTTGAAACTGTTCCAAAAAATAGAAATGGAAGGAAAACTTCCAAACTTTCTATGAAGTCAGCATTACCTTGATTCCAAAACTGACAGAGACCCCTCTAAAAAGGAGAACTATAGACCAATTTCCCTGATGAACATGGATGCAAAAATTCTCAACAAGTTATTAGCCAACCAGATTCAACAATAGGTTAAAAAAAATTATTCACCATGACCAAGTGGGATTTATACCTGGGATGCAGGGCTGGTTCAATATCTGAAAACAATTAACGTGATTCATCACATCAATAAATGAAAGGACAAGAACCATACGATCCTCTCAATAGATGCAGAGAAAGCATTTGACAAAATACAGCATACTTTCTTGATAAAAACCCTCAAGAAAGTAGGGATAGAAGGATCATACCTCAAGATCATAAAAGCCATATATGAACGACCCAACGCTAATTTCATCCTCAATGGGGAAAAACTGAGAGCTTTCCCCCTCAGGTCAGGAACAAGACAGGGATGTCCACTCTTGCCACTGTCATTCAACATAGTATTGAAAGCTTCACCTCTGCAATCAGACGACACAAAGAAATAAAAGTCATCTAAATCGGCCAGGAGGAGGTTAAACTTCACTCTTCGCAGATGACATGATACTCTATATGGAAAACCCAAAAGATTCCACCAAATAACTGCTAGAACCGATTCATGAGTTCAGCAAAGTTGCAGGACATAAAATCAACGCACAGAAATTGGTTGGATTCCTATACACCAACAATGAAGTGACAGAAAGAGAAATCAAGGAATCGATCCCATTTACAGTTGCCCAAAAAACCATAAAATACCTAGGAATAAATCTAACCAATGAGGTGAAAAATTTATACATTGACAACTGTAGAAAGCTTAAGAAAGAAATTGAAGAAGACACAAAAAAATGGGAAAACATTCCATGCTCCTGGATAGGAAGAACAAATATTGTTGAAATGTCGATACTACACAAACCAATCTACATACTCAATGCAATCCCTATCAAAGTAAAACCAGCATTCTTCACAGAGCTAGAACAAATAACCCTAAAATTTGTATGGAACCAGAAAAGACCCCGAGTAGCCAAAGCAATCTTGAAAAAGAAAACCAAAGCAGGAGGCATCACAATCCCAGACTTCAATCTATACTACAAAGCTGTAATCATCAAGACAGTATGGTACTGGCACAAGAGCAGACACTCAGATCAATGGAACAGAATAGAGAACCCGGAAATGGACCCACAAACATATGGCCAACTAATCTTTGACAAAGCAGGAAAGAACATCCAATGGAATAAAGACAGTCTCTTCAGCAAGTGGTGCTGGGAAAACTGGACAGCGACATGCAGAAGAATGAACCTGGACCACTTTCTTACACCATACACAAAAATAAACTCAGAATGGATGAAAGACCTCAATGTAAGACTGGAAGCCAGCAAAATCCTCGAGGAGAAAGCAGGCAAAAACCTCTTTGATCTTGGCCACAGCAACTTCTTACTCAACACGTCTCTGGAGGCAAGGGAAACAAAAGCAAAAATGAACTACTGGGACCTCATCATCAAAATAAAAAGATTCTGCACAGAAAAGGAAACAATCAACAAAACTAAAAGGCAACTGACAGAATGGGAGAAGATATTTGCAAATGACATATCAGATAAAGGGTTAGTATCCAAAATCTATAAAGAACTTATCAAAGTCAACACCCAAAAACCAAATAATCCAGTAAAGAAATGGGTGAAAGACATGAATAGACACTTCTCCAAGGAAGACATCCAGATGGCCAACCAACACATGAAAAAATGCTCAACATCACTCATCATCAGGGAAATACAAATCAAAACCACCATGAGATACCACCTCACACTTGTCAGAATGGCTAACATTAACAACTCAGGCAACAACAGATGTTGGCGAGGATGTGGAGAAAGAGGATCTCTTTTGCACTGTTGGTGGCAATGCAAGCTGGTGCAGCCAGTCTGGAAAACAGTATGGAGGTTCCTCAAAAAACTAAAAATAGAAGTACCCTATGACCCAGCAATTGCACTACTAGGCATTTATCCAAGGGATACAGATGTGCTGTTTTGAAGGGACATGTGCACCCCATGTTTATAGCAGCACTATCAACAATAGCCAAAGTATGGAAAGAGCCTAAATGTCCATCAATGGATGAATGGATAAAGAAAACGTGGTATATATATACAATGGGGTATTACTCAGCAATCGAAAAGAATGAAATCTTGCCATTTGCAACTATGTGGATGGAACTGGAGGGTATTATGCTAAGTGAAATTAGTCAGTCAGAGAAAGACAAAAATTATATGACTTCACTCATATGAGGACTTGAATATAAGGGAAGGGAAACAAAAATAATATAAAAACAGGGAGGGAGACAAAACATAACAGACTCATAAATATGGAGAACAAACTGAGGGTTGCTGGAGGGGTTGTGGGAGGGGGGATGTGCTAAATGGGTAAGGGGTATTAAGGAATCTACTCTTGAAATCATTGTTTCACTATATGCTAACTAATTTGGATGTCAATTTTAAAAAATAAAAAATAAAATTAATAAAATAAAAACATAAAAATATTTTAAAAATAATTTGGGAGGTAGCTCACATGACTCATAAATTTGTAGCTATAGAGAAGTTTGGCTATCAAAACAATAGTAGCATCTGGTAATATTGACCTCATTGGCAAGATAAAGAAGGAAGAGAAACAAAACTGAATAGTGAGAATTTTTAAAAATGGGCATTTCACATTACCAAAAAGCCAACTGTTTGGAGACCCTAATTACCAGAAGATAAATTGAGAAAGCCCACCAAAACTCAGACTTTCAGCAAAGATCAGGCTATCCGTAGAGCTTTCCCATGGAAGCCTGATGGCCTCAAAATACCCCTCTTCAGAGTGAGAACAAGGCAGGGTGGCACAGGGGGAGGCAAGCAAAGAAATATGGTGATCTGACAACTAGATCTTGGAAAGAACTATATTTATGGTTTCAATGACATGGAACTGGCTGGGGCAAATAGACAATAAATCTGCTAAGTTTTTGAACTGCCAAAGAAACAGTTCTGAACGAAAAGAAATCTGTGACTCCTCAAGATTTACACTGACCCCTCAACTCCCAACTTTCCTTTGTTTAGCAGGAAGTGAGCTAAGAAATCTATGCAGCCCCCAAAGAGAATATATTCCCAACCCCCACCTGAGATTAGCCAAGGATAATAAAGAAGAAGCAAGAAATAATCAAAGAGAATTCCTCAGTCCCACAATAGGGGCACTCACAAGACCTACCCAGTAGAATTTCAGAATTGCTTTTGAGACACATTTGGAATTCGTGGAAGAGCCTGGGCTGGAGATATAAATTTGGGAGTCATAATTATATACATAACTATTTGAGGCTGTAGGTCTGAAAGAGATTAACAAGACTGATGGAGAAGGAAAGTGGTCCAAATACTGAGACCAGGGACACTGGCAGGTTTAAAAGTCAGCAAGATGAGCGGGAACTAACAAGGGAGCCTGAGAAAGAGGATGCATAGGGGTGGGTGGAAACTGAAAAAGCATAGAAGCCTGCCAGCCAAATGAATAAAGGGTGCCAAAGAATAGCTTAAAGTCATTTAGTTTGTACACAGCTGAAAATGTATTCACATACCAGAAATGTATTCACAACCATGTATAAATTGTCACTCTAAACAAAGGAAAAGGCAGGATTTATAGAGCAAACGTCATGGAGAGCATGTGAATTTTGTCTTTGGGTAGGATGGTTGGTCACAAATATTCAGGAAGGGCGGTGTGTCCTTGAGAAGGTTGGCAGGGTTAGGGAAGACAGTTTAGTTCTTTGTGGGGGTATCTCAGAAGCCCTAAGGGCTCTGCTGCAGGAGTAGATAGGACACCTGCCTCTCATGGTGGCCAGTGTCTTTCTGCTGGTGTCTCCATCTTGGGTAAGAAGGTAGTCTCTTCATGTCCCTCATTATGACTTCTCAGTCTCCCATTCGGTCAGCCTGAGCTCACTGAGTAGCTGAGAAGGCCAGCAGGACCACTGTTACTTTTTTGAAGTGGTAGTCAGATAGATTTCAGCTTGGGGTAACAGCTATAGAGTAACATTTAAGTGCCGGGAGATCCAGAGTAAGGCAAGAGGAAAGATACTGGCAAATACCATAAGAAAAAAGTAACACCCACTTCATATCTAGTTTCCTCTTCAGCCTACCCCTCACCAAGAGAATAAGATCAATTGACCAACAACCAAGTGTCTCTTTCTCTCATTTGACTGATTATTTGGCTCCCCAGTGAATATACTCTCTTATAGTCTGTCAAGCCCCTGCAGCTTGAGTGTTTCGTTTGTTGTTTGGGCTACAGTCCCAAATAAATAGTGAATTTCTGTGAGATTTTGACAGTCGTTTATTCGTTTCTATATTTTTTTAAATAAGGACTTTATAACCTAGCTTATTGATTCCCTCTGGAGGAAGGGAAAGATATTGTAATTGATCTGCTCTGAGTTTTCACATTCAAGAGAAAGGAGAGGGAGAAACGTCATGTATTTAGAAGCTTTAGGTTGGAGGGAGGGAGGGCAGCCATGAAGGTCTAGATGAACCAAATGCAGCGACCTCTTATTTCTGTTCCAGCTGAGATTTGAACTTTTAAATACATATTTAGACTCACTTAAACAGTTCTTATACAAAACAGGTAATCTTGCTTAGAAGCTACAGCTCCCAGTTGTCTCCATCATGTGAGACCAATTTCAGTTAACTCTTTGTATACATTGCCTCCCTTTGCTGGCAGGTCGGCTCTATGAATTAGACATACATATGGTGCACACAAATGACAAGTTCTTACGGCCATTTAATCTCTAAAATTCTCCCCCCGCCCCAAGAAAGAGAAGTGGCTACAGATGCAAACAGAAGAAGGGGGGAAATGGTTATGTACAGGCAAAGACAACTGGAGGTCTCCCTTTTTTTAATGTGTAAATGAAATTTATTCGCCATTACCCCTCCAAAAAACGACAAGAGGAGGGAGGCCTCGCAATATTGCTGCGTGTCTAAGACCAGGCCCATCCTCCCCTTCCTGGGCTTAGTTCTTCACCTGTAAGATGTGGAGTTTCAGCAGGCTTTCCCTAGACTATTTTCCAGCTCTGAAATGCCACAGTTTTATGTTGAGTGTTCAACACTCATATTTTAATTTTTAGGATGACAGTATAGCCTAGTGGCCAAGTGTGGCCCCCAGCAATAGACTGCCTTATTCTGAATGTTTGCACCATCTCTCTTTTTTTTTAAATTCAAGTTAGGTAACATATAGTATAGTCTTGCTTTCGGGACATCTCTTACATATGACACCCAGTGCTCATCCCACAAAGTGCCCTCCTTAATGCCCATCACCCACTTAACCCATTCCCCCCACCCACCTCTCCTCCAGCAACCCTCACTTGTTCTCTGATTCAAGAGTCTCTTATGGTGTGCCTCCCTCTCTGTTTTTATCTTATTTTTCCTTCCCTTAAGTGAGTCAGAGAAAGACAGATATACGATTTCACTCATATGTGGAATTTGAGAAGTCTCCTTTTAAAAAAAATTTTTTTAAATCTTTAGTTATTTCTGAGAGAGAGACAGGGTGTGAGCAGAGGAGGAGCAGAGAGAGAGAGAGAGGGAGACACAGAATCCGAAACAGGCTTCAGGCCCTGAGCTGTCAGCCCAGAGCCCGACGTGGGGCTCGGACCCCAGGAACCGTGAGATCATGACCTGAGCCGACGTCGGATGCTCAACCGACTGAGCCACTCAGGCTCCCTGAGAAGTCTCCTTTTTGAAACATCTGTCAAAAACAATCACTGACATGGGGCGCCTGGGTGGCTCAGTCGGTTAAGCGTCCGACTTCAGCTCAGGTCATGATCTCGCGGTTCGTTGAGTTCGAGCCCCGCGTCGGGCTCTGTGAGGACAGCTCAGAGCCTGGAACCTGCTTCGGATTCTGTGTCTCCCTCTCTCTCAGCCCCTCCCCTGATCATGCTCTCTCTCTCTCTCTCTCTCTGTGTGTGTCTCAGTAATAAATAAACATTAAAAAATTAAAAAAAAAAAAACACAATCACTGACACCCGTAAGCCAATTACTCTACTTGCCTTATTGGGGCTTCTATAGATCTTTATACACAAACAGTAGCACCACATCCAGAGACATATTCCAGGCCCCGAGGCTCCACACTGAGAGATGGCTATCCATCTATCCATCCAGGTCTGCCAGGCTCTCACTCAGGAGACAACCAAACCAGAGTGTTTTAGTCTCTCACTGTCCAAGTCCATGTCTGCCAGCCTTCCTCGGGCAGACGGTCATTGCCCATTGTCCCTGCTTCTAAAGTGTGAAAGGCAAAGACATCTAACCATATCTAACAGACAAATAATATCCGTCAGATCTGAAAATGAGAACAATTTGTTGAGTCTCACCATAAACTCACCATAAGCAGTTCCACAAAGGAAAGGCAGGAAGACACCAACGATCTCAAAGGTGCACTTGCTGTGATATTTCTTGATCTGAGGCTGTTCTCCACTTCCAGATGTTTGCTTTGCACAAAATTCTATTTGCACAAATTCTACTTGTTAATGACTTAAGCTCATACTGCTTCGCAGACAAGCAAATAACACAGAAGACGCTATCAACTGTTGGGATTAATGAAGGATTAATCTGGCCCAAAAAAAGGGTTTGGCCCTTTGCCTCTTGCTCCTCACAGGCAACCTCTGAGGTCTTTGAAATGTCCTACCTGATAAGAGAGTGTGTTTCTTGTTTACACAGAGACAGATCGCCTGTGCTAACAATGTGGTTTAGGGAGGGAGCTAGACCTCTGAGGGGGGCTGGAGACTAAGGCCAGCAACCCATGCAGTCCTCCGTGTCTATGTGGCCAGCCCCCAATGGACACCATGGCTCTGGTGAGTCTTACAAGTGGGCAATACTCTGCACATATTTTCACACGTTGTTGCTGGGAGAAATAAGCATTGTCCACATGATTCCAACTCAGAGAAGACAAGTTTCATGCCTGGTCTCTCCTGACCCTTGCTTTCTGTGCCTGTTCCCATGGCTGATTTTAGTCTGTACCTTTTCACTGTCACAAACTGTAACAATGAATATAACAGCTTTGCTGTGTTATGCAGATCTGTCTAGTGAATTACCAAACCTGAGCATGGTCTTGGAGAACCCCAGACTACAACAAAGAGACAAATTGTTTATGATGTGTAAGTGCATGAGTGACTTCTCAGCACTGTGCTTGAGACCAGCTAACAATCTAAATCAAACCTTTGTGACCCAGTGATAGACAAATACCCTCCATACGGAAGATATCATAATCCTCAAGGCAAAGTGTCAAAAAAATATAACAACAAATCACTTTGCTGCCACTACCAAACAAAATTGAATGGCCATGTGCAAAACAGAATCAGAATAGAATCAGATGTGACCAAGAGTCATATTCAATGTTTGAGAACCAAAGAGTTTGATTACCATACTTACTAGAGAAGCTAAAGAAGGGTGAAGCAGGATTCAAGGAGTCAATGAGGTATACATTCAGGCTTATCATTTGCTCAGCTCTCAGAGAGGGCAGTATCTTAGTATTACCTCCCAAGCTGTGAAAGAACAACTCAGAGATGTTTGGTTGAAGTACAGCTGAAAGTTTACATGTCATCAAGGAAAAATAACCATGTATACAAGGACAAAAGGCTTTGTAAAAGCAAAAACTATAGTCTGCGGAACACGGAGTCATATATTTTGTCCTTGAATTGGCTAACTGACTAAAAGTGGGCTAGAAGGGTAATCTGCTCTTAAGAAGAAAAATATAGTTGCCAGAGAAGCCAGTTTTAGTTTTTTTGTGAATTTTCTCTTTGGGATATTAGCTCTTGAGTGTACTTTGACCTGACCTCAGACCTCATCCATAGTCATAAATTTGACCTTCAGAACTGAGTTTGCCAGGACCTTAGATGTGGACCTGGATATTGGACCTAAACATGGACAATGGAAATGGACCTTAGACCAAGAATTCTCAGAAGTTCCTACTGCAGGTTAGAGTGAGTTAAATTATATCTGAGCAGTATTGGTGTAAAAGAGCCATTATCACACATTGCTTTAAAAAAATAAGTTAATTTCTTTTGGCAAGTTAGAACCAATAAGATGAATCAGATCAGTGTATGGGAAAATAAATCACTTCCCCAAATGTGTAAACAACTAGTCTCATACACTGTTCTCAAAAGTATGGTCTTACTGCAAATTAAATGAAAGTAAGTACACAAAGAGAAAGAAAACAAGTTCAAATCAAAGTCAGAACCTTAGTACCAACATGAAAGTCCAAGTCTAAGATCAAAGGCAAATGTCTAGGTCCATGTCCAATTTCCATGCCTAGGGTCTAGCCCAATGTCCAAGCCAAATAAAGCAAGACCCAGGATCAAGGGCCAAGGTCTAGGTACAAGGTCCAAAGACCACATCTAAGGCTCAAGTCCAGGTCTAAGATTAGAGTTCCTGATACAATTTCCAGAATTGAGGTCCAGTTCCAGTGCAGAGGTCCATGCTGCAGGCCCCAGGTTCAAAGCCAGATTTAGAGCCAAGGTCCAAGACCAATGTCCAGTTGGTACAAGTTCCAGGTCTAAGGTAAGATCCAAGGAACTAGTCAAAGACTATTCCAAAGAGTAGGTCCAAGGTTCACAACCAGATCCCACATCCATATCAATATCCAAGGTGAAGTTCAGGTCCATGATGGAGGTATAAGCCTCAGGTCAACATCTGAGGTTAGTGGTCAAAATCCAAGACATAAGTCCACATCCAAGTTCCAGCTCTGAGGTTATATCCATGTAAGTAGAAAAACCAAGTTTCAATGTCCAGGTTCAATATCCACGACAAGATTAGAAGTTTGGGTCCAAGGTGCGATGTACACTTCCAAGGTCTAGAAAAACTGCATATACAAGTTCTAAGTTCAAAGCTGAGTAACAGTTTGAGATCAATGACACAGGTTTGAGGTCAAAATCTAACTCCAGGCTGAAGGTCCAAGTCAAAGTCCAAAGTCCAATTTATATTTCAAAGTCTGAGGTCCAAGCCAAGGTCCAGACACAAGACAATGCAGGTCCAAGGTCAAGTTCTGATTCCCATCAGGGTCCAAATCCAACATCCAGGTCAAGTTCTAAGGTTTAGAGTCCAGTTTGAAATCCAGCCAAGGTCCAATATACAGATCCATGAATAAGCCCAAAGCCCAAGACCCGGTTCAGGGTGCACATCCAAGTACAAGTTCTAAGTGTGAGGTCCAGATCCAAGTCCAAGTTCTAACAGCAACATTCAGGACTATATCCAAGTCCTGGTCAAGGCCCTGTTCTAAGGTCCAGGTCTGAGTTTAGGTCTAAGTTCTAAAGCTGACTTTTAAGACTTGAGTCTAATTTCAGGCTGAAGGTCCAGATCCAAATGCAAGTCCAAGGCAGAGATCCAAAGTGTAGGTCCGAGTCTAAGGTAGAGATCCATGTCAAGGTCCAAGATCTAGGTCCAAGGCCCAGATTCAGATCCAACTTCTAGGTATAAGATCAGGTAAAAATATAAAAATTAAATTAAAATTAAAAACAGATAAAGTTTAAAGTCTGAGGTTGCAATCTAAAGTTTAGATTCAAGGTCTTGATTTGATATCTAAGTTAAAAGTCCAAGTCTAAAGGATCCAAGGCTGACTTCCAAGTTTCAAGTCCAATTCCAGGTCCAAGCTCTCAGACCCAAATTCAGGTTACCAGTAGAGGGTCAAGGACAAGGTGCAAGTCCTGGTCTAGGTTTAGATTAATATCTAAGTGTAATATCCAAATCCAGTTTCAAGATCCACATCCAAGAGCAGTCCAGAAACTAGAAAAATATCCATGACAAAATTCCAGGTCCAAAATCAGTGTCCCAGGTTAGTTAGTTCCAGGTCCAAGTCTGCATTCCAGGTCTGAACTCCATCCCAAATTTAGGAGTCCAGGTCCAAGGTCCAAGATACAGTTTCAATGGACGTCTTAATTGAGTTCCCAAGTTCAGTTCATATCCACCTCATAATCCAGGTTCAACATTTAGGGCCAGGTCAATGTGCAGGTCTAAGGTCCAGGTCCAAGGTTCAGCCCTGACCCAGCATTGAGTACCAGGTCTAAGTTCCAAGGTCAAAAAACATATCCAAGTCCATCCAGATCTGAGCTTCAAGATCAAGGTCAAATGTCATGGTCCAAGATTCAAATCCAAAATCAGGCCTATGACCAAGGACAAAATTTATGGTTCTAAGTCATGGAAAAGTCCAAAGCCAAAATTCAAAGCCAAAATTGAGATCTTATGTCTGGTCTAAGGCCCAAATCATATCTAAGGGCTATACCAAGAACTAAAATTCAAGGTCCAATTCAAAGGTTGAAGTATGATATAAGGTATGATCCAAAGACCAAATCCTTGTCTAGAATTAATCTTCAAGATCTTGGTCCAAGATCAAGGTCTAGGTCTGAGGACTAGGTCTATGTTTCAAGTACAAAGTTCAGGTCCAGGTCTCAGTTACTGATCCAAGGTCAGAATCCATTACAGAAATCTAAAGTCCAAGTCCAACATCCACATCCATTATGTTCCATGTCGAAGTTTGGAGGTCCAGGCTAAAGTTCTATTGTCCAAGTTTTGGTTCACATCAAAGGCACAGGTCCTAGGTCCAACTCCAAGGTATAAAGTTTACATTTGACATTCAGGTCCAGGTTTGAGGCCTAGATCTAAAGAATATGTCTAAGACTGAGGCCCAGGAACAAAGTCAAAATTCCATTACCAAAGTTCAGGAGCAAGGTCCAAAGTCTAGATCCAAGACTGACATTTCAGTCAGAAGTTCTTGTCCAATGTCCATATCCATAATCTTGTGTCAGTTCAGGTATGATGTCCAGGTCTGAGATCAGCTCCAAGTTTAGAAGTCTAAGTCCAAAGTCCATGCTCAAGTTCAAGGTACAGAGCCAAAGTCCATATCCAAGTCCAGATCAAGATTCAGATCAGAGGTCTGGGTCTAAGGTTCAGTGCCAAGACAGGAGATGCTGATCCAAGATCCAAGCCCATGACAAAGGAAAGGTTCAAATCCAGGTTCAAGGTCCACAAGAACCAGGATGATGCCCAACACACAGGTCCAGTTATGAGGTCCAGTTTTAATATCCAGATACTAAAATATGCTTAGATTAATTTTATTTTGGACTTGTTTGCACAAATACTGGTTGGGTGTGCTTTAACCTGTTTTAACTTTCAATAAAAACTTTTGAGAACACTGTGTGACTTGGAGCTAGTTTTCACAAATACTGCATGGATTTATCTTGTTTGTTCTAACTCAAAACAAGAGTTTCCTTTTTAGAGTAATGTGTAACTCTGAGCTCATTTTCACATATACTGCTGAGATTTATCAGTGTAGTTGACAGGAATGTGTATTTTCAGATTTTGCTCATGTAATGCTATGTCCCTCGCAGATCACTTGCCCAAGCAGTAAGAAGTTACTCTGGAGATGGGTTTCTGGGACTGAACCTGTTTACACTAATTTTGTCTTCTTTCAAAACAATAGAGTTTTCCAGTTCTATCAAGATGGAGTTGTCCTGCTCTCCCTGCCTCTCCTTCTTACAACTAAAAATCTCTGGATATAACACAACGAACAAGCATAGGGCAACCCTGAAGGGTAGAAAGAAGGACACAGACTATCCAGAGACTTGAATCACACAGCGGTGAATCCCCTGGGTTTCCTCCTTACCTCCCCTATATTCTGGACAGAGTATTGCAGAAACTCCCATACCAGAACCACAAACAGGCACAGACATAAAAACTTCAAGAAAAGCCTGTTCTCTCTGGTCAAAGGACCACCCCCTCCCACACACACACACACACATACAAAAGTTGGTGAAACAACAGAAAACTTTGGCAATACTTGCCCTACTCTCACCAAACACCAATTTTAAAAACCACACTCTGTCCTGGCAGTATGAGCAGAAACACGTTGGGGTGGGAGATGGTGAGTAAAGGGATTGATCTTTCACCCACCTTCTCACTCCTGGAAGTAAAAGGCACTCTCAGATTTTTCTGCCAGTAGCGTTGGTGAGTCTGAGCAAGAAGTTAATATTCCATTCCCTGCACCACAGAAGCAGGCAACATTCTGATTCCCCCAAAAGGTGGCGTCAGCCAGGTCCAGCAGGGAGCTCAGCCTCCACCCACACCTGGCATTGATGCAACCCTACAAGGCACCGCAGGGTTAGTCATCCCTCCACTTTTCTTCCATTCTGGATGTCAGGGAGACCCAGGTGCGAGCTGTACTTGCACGCGCACCCAGCAGCGGTGAGACTGAATGAGGGGGTACAAAGCAGGGCGGGTCAGCACTCCTGTACCACCTTCCCAAGTGCTATCAAGGTCCAACTGGGGGCTGAGCTTCCACATTCACCCTGTGGCAATAAGGTGGTATGGGTCCGCCCACTTTCCTCCACTTCCTGGTAGCTGTGCAGCCCAGTGGGAGCTGAGCATAAACCCCCACTCAGAGGCAACAAGACAGTGCAAGGTGGTGTCCCACTTTTTCTCTGTCACTGAGGCTGCGGGAGAACTGAACTTCCCACCCCATCTCTCTGCAACAAGCCAGTGCCCCACTTTTGCCACAGTGGATGTTGTCCAGGCCCAGTAGGAAGCAGAACATAACACTCTCCCAGCCATGTGCTACATGTAAACAGAGGGACTCCCCGATTTAAAAAAAAAAAAAAAAAAAAAAAAAAAAAGATTAAACAGAATCCAGCATCTTATGATTTCCAAAACATCCAAGAGACAATTGAAAATCAACCATCATACCAAGAACAAAGCAAATCATAACAGGAATAAGAAAACACAATATACAGATTCCAACACTGAGACAAAGCAGGTATCAGAATTATCTGACAAGGATTTTAAAGCAGTCATCATCAAAAAATGGTTCAACATGCAATAATGAATTCTCTCTTTTAAAAAAATTTTTTTAACATTTGTTTATTTTTGAGAGACAGAACATGAGCAGGGGAGGGGCAGAGAGAGAGAGGGGGAGACACAGAATCCACAGCAGGCTCCAGGCTCAGAGCTGTCAGCACAGAGCTCGATGCAGGGCTTGAACCCATGAACCGTGAGATCATGACCTGAGCTGAAGTCGGATGCTTAACGGACTGAGCCACCCAGGCACCCCTAATGAATTCTCTTCAAGGGGGTGCCTGGGTGGCTCAGTAGGTTAAGAGTCTGACTCTTGGTCTTGGCTAAGGTCATGATCTCACGGTTCATGGGTTTGAGCCCCTTGTTTGGCTACATGCTGATAGTGTAGAGCCTGCATAGGATTCTCCCTCTCCTCTCTCTCTGCCCCTCCCCCCTCAAAAAAAAATGAATTCTCTTGAAACAAAAGAAAAAGCAAACATCTCAGCAAAGAAATCAAAGGGTTTTTTTGTGTGTGCGTTTATTTATTTATTTTGAAAGAGAGAGAGAGCTGCCCATGCATGGGCGGAGTCAGTGCAGGGCTTGATCCCACCAACCATGAGCCAAAATCAAGAGTCTGATGCTTAACCCACTGAGCCTCCCAGGCACCCTTCAAAGGTATTTTGTTTGTTTTAAAGAACCAAATGAAAATTATGAAACTGAAAAAGACAATAACTGGAAAAAGATTACTGTGGGGGCTCAATAGTGTAGTAGGGGTGAAGGAAAATAGAATCACTAAAATTTACGCAATTTTTTAAAAGTATATTCATTTTGTGTGTGTGTGTGTGTGAGAGAGAGAGAGAGAGAGAGAGAGAGAGAGAGAGAATGAGTCGGGGAGGGGCAGAGAGAGAGGGAGACACAGAATCCAAAGCAGGCTCCAGGCTCTGAGCTGTCAGCACAGAGCCCCACGCAGGGCTCAAACCTATGAACCGCAAGATTCTGACCCAAGCTGAAGTCAGATGCTTAACAGACTGAGCCACCCAGGTGCCCCAAGTTTATGCAATCTTAACAACACAGAGAATAGATTGGGGGCAAGGGGAGGAAGGGCACCTATGGGACAATAATGAAAAGCATAAGATCATACTGTTGGAGTCCCAAGAAGAGAAGGGGGAGAGAGGGACTGCAACAGTATTTGAAAAAATAATAGCTGAAAATCCCTAAATTCACTAAATGACATTAACGTACAGATTCAACATGTTCCAACCAGGATAAACCCAAATAAACATATGCCAAGACACGTCATAATTAAACTTCTGAAAGCTAAAGACAAAGGGAAAAAAATCTTAAAAGCAGCCAGAGGGAAATAATGCATTATTTATGAATGAACGCCAATTCAAATGACAGCAAATTTCTCACAGGAGACTAAGATACAAGGTGAAAATGACTCCAAGCTTTTCAAGGACTGGAAGAAAACTATACCTAGAGTAACCACTATGAAAACTATAAAGAGCCATATATTCAAACCTCTATAATAATAAATCAAGATGGAAGCCTTAAAAATGTTCAAATTATCCATGAGAAGCCCAGAAAAGAAAAATAACGGAATAAGAAATACAGAAAACATGTGATAATTGGGGCGCCTGGGTGGCTCAGTCGGTTGAGGGTCCGACTTCAGCTCGGGTCATGATCTCACAGCTCATGATTTTGAGCCCCACGCTGGGCTCTGTGCTGATGGCTCAGAGCCTGGAGCCTGCTTCAGATTCTGTGTCTCCCTCTCTCTCTGCCCCTAACCCACTCAAATTCCGTCTCTGTCTCTCTCAAAAATAAATAAACATTTAAAAAATTTAAAAAAAAAAAGGAAACGTGGTAACATAGCAAATCACCAACTAATGTAAATATACCAGTAAAAAAGAGATTGGCAGAGTAGATTAAAAAGATGATAACAACCATATGCCGTCTACAAGAAACACTTCATACACAAAGACACCAGCAAGTTGAAAGTATAAGAGCAGAACACTCCATGTAACAAGAGCAAAATACACATTCTTTGTAAGCAGGCTTGGTACATTCATCAAGATAAACCATATCCCGGGCCGTAGAACAAACCTCAACAATTTTAAAAGAACTGAAACCGGGACAAATATGTTCTCTGGTCGTGATGGAATCACACCAGAAATCACTAGCAAAAAGATAACAGGAAACTCACAAAACACTTGGAAAGTAAACAACACACTCTTAAATAATCCAGGCATCCAATGAGACCTCAAAGGAAGAATTTAAATATATATATCAAGAGAGAGCGTAGAATTAAACTGAAAATACAACATATCAAAACATGGAAGGTTCGGCTAAAACAGAAATGAGAGGGAACTTTAGAATACTAGAGGCTTATATTAGAAGAAAGAAAGGCTCAAATCAATAATTTAAGCACCGAGCTGAGAAACTAAAAAGAGCAGAATAAACCCAGAGCAAGCCAAAGAGAGGAAACTAATAAAGACACCAAGCAATAGTAACAGAAATTAAACACTTAAAGCAAATCTATGCTCCTAAATTCAACTAGTTAGAATAAATGGACCAATTCCTTTAAAAACACAAACTAGCAACACTCAACCAAGGTGAAACAGATAATGCAAATAGTCCTATAACCACTGAAGAAATAGAATTTGTAATTTAGAAGCCCCTGAGGAAGGAATATCCAGATGCAGACGGTTGCACTGGAGAATCCTACCAGTTTTTCAAAATGGGACCAATTTTACACAACCTTTTCCAGAAAATCAAAGAGGAAGGAATACTTACCAATTCATTTTATGAAGCCGGTAACACCCTGAGATAAAAACCAAAGACATCACAAGAAAACTGCAAACCAGTACCTTTCACAAGCACATAAATTCTCAACAAAATGTTAGCAAACTGAATCCAACAACGTACACAAATAATTATGCGTCAAAACCAAGTGTGATTCATCCCAAGTATGAAAGGTTGGCTCAACATTCAAAAATCACTCAATGTAATCCACCATATCAATCAGGTTTTAAAAAAAATGATTATAACAATATACGTAAAAAAAAAGCATTTGACAAAATACAACACCCACTCATGATAAAACTCTCAGAAAAATTAGGAGTAAAGAACTTCCTAACTTGATAAAGAACATCTATAAAAAGCCTGCAGCTAGCATCTTACTTAACGGTAGAAGACTAACGCTTTCCCTTACAGATCAGGAACAAGATAAAAATGCCTGCTCTCACAACTGTCAATTATTGCAGTTCTGGAATGTGTAGCCGCTGCAGACAGGGAAGAAAAAGGAATAAAAGCGTATAGATTGGAAAGAAGAATAAAGCTGTTCCTATTTGCAATGACATGATTGTCTATGTCGAAAATCCCAAACGATCTAAAAACGAAAGACAAAAAAATGAAAAACAAACTCCTTGAACTAATGAGTGAGCTAAGCGAGGTCACAGGACATGAGATCAATAAACAAAACAAAACAAACACACAAACAAAATAATTGCATTTCTATATCCCAACAATGTCATGCAGAAACCGAAACTAAAAATACAGTACCACTCACAATCATCCCAAAGAAAACATGATACTTAGATATAGCTCTAGAAAATCAAGCACAGGATACATCCTGAAAATTTTAAAGTACTGACGAAAGAAATTAAAGAAGACCTAAATAAGTGGAGAGATGTACTATGTTCAGAAATGGAAAATTCAACATATTAAAATAGGTTTAATGCAATTCCTGTCAAAATTCCCAGCAAGTGTTTTATAGACAAGTTTATTTTAAAATGTGTATGGAAAGACTCCGTACCTAGAATAGCTAAAATAATTTTGAAAAATAAGAATAGAGTGGGAGGAATCACTCTACTCAACGTCAAGGCTTGCTATGGTAATCAAAACAGTGGGGTATTAGAGACGGATGGACACATAGATCAAAGGAACAGCGTAAAGAGTCCAGAAATAGACCCACACACATATGTCCAACTGATTTTTTACAAAGGCACAAAAGCAATTCACTGAAGAAAGGGACAAATTATTTCAACAAATGATGCTGGAGCAATTGGACATCCGCAAAAAAAAAAAAAAAAACCAACAACAAAAAAGACTACAATGAAAACCAGTGATAACACCAAAAGCGGAGAAACTGGATCACTCATACATTGTTGGTGGGAATGTAAAATGGTAGAGCCACATTGGAAAACAGGTTGGCACTTTCTTATGACATTAAACATGCAAACGCTGAAAGCCCCAGCGATTGCCATGTTGGGCATCTATCACAAAGAAGTGAAATTAGACATTAGCAGAAAAACCTAGATGCAAATGTTCAGACAGCCTTATTCATAACTGCCCCAAACCGGAAACAACCCTCCTGTCCTTCAATGTTTGGATAAATAAACAAACTCTAGTACCTTCAATAAATAAACATGAATAAAAAAAAAAAAAAAGAATGACCTTTGGATATGCCCAACAATTTAGATGAATCTCCAGGGAATTATTCTGAGTCAGGAAAAAAAAAATCCCAAAGGTTACTGTATGATTCTATTCATATAACATTCTCGAAATGACAAAACTATAGAAATGGAGAACAGATCTGTGGTTGCCAGGGATGGGGATCAGGAATGGGATGGGGAGAGAGAGGAAGGTGGGTGTAGCTATAAAAGGGCACCTGGAGAGATCCTTGTGGTGGACAAACTCTGTCAACGTCAATATCCTGACCGTGACATGGCGGTCTAGTTTCGTATCATATCGTTACCATGGAAGGAAACTGAGTAAAGGGTACACCGGACCTCTCTGTATTATTTCTTACAACTGCATGGGAATCTGTGATTATCTTGAAATAAAACACTCAATTAAAACATTTTCAGATACCAAAATAAAAATTGCTAGCTAGATGCCTCTGAACTGGCTCTAGCTCAGAATTAAAAACAAAAAATCAGTTAACAATGTGTTTCTTAGCTTTTTCGCCCAGATAAAGCTGACAGTCATATCTGTTTTCTGACAAACAAGAAGTAGCTACTTTTGAGAAGCATTTCTGAGACTGAGCTTGCTTCCACTTATAACTATTTGTTTTCTCCAATGCAGTTTGAGTCATCTTCCTCTGCCTGTGTCACAAGTAGGTAGAGTCGAGAAGCAAATGTGTTTCTGAGTGCTTTTGTTCACATTTGTCTGCAGTTATTCTAAAAAGCAGTAATAAGTTCCTTACAAGTAGAACATTGGGGCCTGAGTTTCTTTGTTCTAATATTGCCTCTTTGCACAAATGCTGCTCAGATTCATCTTTGTCTACAAAACTGGCAAATAGTGGCTTTTAGAGCAATTTCTTTCCCAGCTCTAAAATCCAATTCAGGACCATTTATTTGACTGCCATGCTATTTAGTCCAATTGGTAAGCAATCCTTGCTCTTTGTTTTTTGGGGACTTTGACATTTTTGAAGAGTGCAGGTTCACTATTTGTGCAGAACGTCCCTCAGTTTGGGCTTGTTTGATTGTTGCTTCGTGATTCAGGTAATGCATTTATTGGCAAGAATATTACATAAATGATATGTCTCCAGGATCACACCAGGAGGCAAATGATGTCAATTTGTCCCCATTACTGGTAATGTTAACTTTGATCAGGTGATATCTGCCAGGTTTTGCCATCTAAAGGCACCTTTTTTATAATTTGTGTGGGGTGTGTTTTTTTAGTGTTTTATTTATTTATTTATTTTGAGAGAGAGAGAGAGTGAGCAGGGGAGGGGCAGAGAGAGAGAGGGAGAGAGAGAATCCTAAGCAGGCTCCTCACTGTCAGCACAAAGCCCAACGCAGAACCCAAATTCACGAACCATGAGATCATGACCTGAGCCAAAATCAAGAGTCAGACTCTTAACTGACTAAGCCACCCCAGCGCCCGTGTGGGTTGTTTTTTTTTTAAAGTGTCTTTCAAAATCAAGTCTCGTGATATTTAGAATATCCATGTTGGAATAGAAGAGCAAATGTCTTCATATTTCTGCCTGTCAAAATGTCAATCCCAACAAGGTTCACCTTGGTGGGACCACCTTCCAGTTTGGGAAGTTAACATCTCTGCTAGTTTGCATGGTTGTCTTTTGAGCACCGGAAAGCTGTTATCACACAGCATTGAACACTGCATTAGGAAAGTGCTGGAAGCACTAGCATCTCCAGCAGTGACACCCATCTCATCCACCATGATGAGATGAGGGGATGGTTGCTTCTCTGAGGGAACGGCCAGCCCCACACCTGCAGTGGATGTGGTGACAGCCCCGGGTGTTCCCGTGTATGCTATCTGTCTAAAGTAATCTCTATGCCTAATGTGGGCACGAACTCACAACCCAGAGATCAAGAGTCATATACTCTACTGACTGAGGCAGCCATAAGCCCCGATGCCATTTTTATTTTTTTTATTTTTTATTTTTTGCCATTTTTAATGTTCATAGAATCAATATAAAGTTTTTGTTCTGATGAACATGGACATATGTCACTTTCATTTTTTAGAAAGAACTTTATATTTGAAACTAATCTATGAATGATAATACCTCATAGGCCTGCAGATAAAATATAATTGGTTTCTTTGCCAATATATAAATAATTTTTAGGGGGAAGAGCCAAGATGGCAGAACAGTATGGAAGGTCTTTTTGCATCGAACATCCATGAAATACAGCCAGATCAACGCTAAACCAACCTGCACACCTAGAAAACTGATCTGAGGATTAACGCAACAAATCTGCACAACCTGAACCACAGAACTCAGCAGGTATGTGGCGTGGAGAGGTAAAACAGGAGAAAGAGAAGCCACAGATGACAGGGAGCTATTTTTTCATGCAGAGAGAGGACGGAGATGGGGTGGGAGGAGTACAGGAAAAGCATCCCCCCAAAAGCAGCTGGGAAGAAAGTGGAAAAGTGGAAACGGCCACAGGGACTGAACTAAAAAGGGAGAAAGGAGAAAGGAGAGGGTTTAAATTCCACTAAGACTCTATAAACAGGGGGAGCGCAGAGTCAGAAACTCCGCAGCTCGATACCTGGAGGTGCTCTGATGGGAAGGGCGAATCCCCAGGAGCAGAGAGTGAAGTCTTCAAAGTCCTCAGACCACACGGAAGAGGCGGTTCCCCTGCTGGGAGGATGTTAGGTAGAGGCGGTGCGGCCCCTCCCACAGGCAAAGGTGTCAGCAGACCCCAGAGAACAACCACACCCGCTGGTGCTGGAACAAGGTCGCTGGGGGTGAAGCCTGGTGCCAGATGTGTTGTGATTTTTCCATAACCCCTGAGGCGCTGCTGCTACACGATCGCGTGAACTTTTTCTGGGGCGGGCTGGCACTTGGCCACAGTCTCTGGTCATTGGCAGCAGCACGGTCCTTCGAACATTCCTGGGTATGGCCAGCTCGGGCCACTGTTCGGTAAGACCCTCCTTCAGAAGGTCTGAGCAGGTCAAAGCCGCAGTCCCTCAGAAGTGAGAGGCTGGGAAACACAGCCTCATCTAAGATAAAACTCAGGGAGGGAAATGCCACCTGGCAACCTGACGGCTTGCTCATGGACAGTGTAAAAACAGGGAGTGGACGGAAGCTGAAAACAAAGGAGGGGTGCGTGACTGCTGATCAGGGAGAACAGAGTTCTGATACAAGAGACTGGATAGCTGTGAGAGGCCATTTTCACCCCTCCCACACATGCGCATACACACAAGCACCACAACAATCCACCCCTGTAAGCTAAACAGCGCCATCTAGTGGAGAACAGAGCCATTACACTAAGCCCTACCCAACTGGGCCAACCTCACTCTTCAGGAACATGAGTCTCTCCGTCTGCTTAGTTTACGACTATAAAGCACTTCATAGTTTGACTTCTAGGGGAAAATGATGTCATTTCAGTTGTACTTCAGTCTGTTCCCTGGTCCATCTATTCAATTTTTTTTCTTTTTCGTTTCTTTTTCTTGAATACAGAAAGAGAAAAAATTTCTTTTTATTTTCAATTTTTCTTAAAAATATTTTTCTTTAATTTTTTTCTACTATATATTTTACTTTTTGTAAAATTTTTAAATTCTATTTTAATTCCATCATTTGTTCATTTTATTCTATTTCAATGTATTGATTTTTTCAAATTTTCAAATGTTTTCCTTTTTTTTCTTTCGCTTTTCTTTTTTCTTTTTCTGTTTTCTTCCCCCCACTCCCTTTTCTCCCTTTTTAATCTAATCTATCAAGCTCCTTTCAACAACCAGACCAAAACACACCTAGGATCTAGCATCATTTATTTGATTTTTTGTGTGGATGTGTTGTTTTTAATTTTTTAATTTTTTTTTACCTTACTAATTCCTTTTCTTCCTTCAAAATGAAGAAACGAAGGAATTCACCCCACAAGAAAAAGCAGGAAGAAACGACAGCCAGGGACTTAATCAACACAGATACAAGCAAGATGTCTGAACCAGAATTTAGAATCACGATAATAAGAATACTAGCTGGGGTTGAAAGTAGATTAGAATCAATTTCTGGGTAGATAAAAGAAGTAACAACTAGTACGGATGAAATAAAAAATGTTGTAACTGATCTGGAATCTCGAATAAATGCCAGGGCAGCAGAGATGGATGAGGCAGAGCAGCAAATCAACGACATAGAGGACAAACATATGGTAAATAATGAAGCAGAAAAAAGAGAGAGACTAAGGCAAAAGAGCATGATTTAAGAATTAGAGAAATCAGTGACTCATTAAAAAGGAACAACATCAGAATCATAGGAGTCCCAGAAGATGAAGAGAGAGAGAAAGGGATAGAAGGGTTATGTGAGCAAATCATAGCAGAAAACTTTCCTAACCTGGGGAAAGACACAGACATCAAAATCTAGGACACACAGAGGACTCCCATTAGATTAAAAAAAACTGATCATCAACAAGGCATATCATAGTCAAATTAACAAAATGCTAAGGCAAGGAAAGAACATGAAAGCACCAAGGGAAAAACAGTCCTTAAACTACAAGGGAAGACAGATCAGGTTTGCCGTAGACCTATCCACAGAAACTTGGCAGGCCAGAAAGGAGTGGCAGGATATATTCAAGGTGCTGAATCAGAGAAATATACAGCCAAGAATTCTTGATCCAGCAAGGCTGTCATTCAAAATAGAAGGAGAGAAAAAGTTTCCCAGACAAACAAAAATTAAGAGTTTGTGACCACTAAACCAGCTCTGCAAGAAAGTTTAAGGGGGACTCTCTGACGGGAGAAATGATGGGGAAAAAAAGACCAAAAGCAACAAGACTAGAAAAGACCAGAGAACACCACCAGAAACTCCAACTCTATAAGAAACATAATGGCAATAAATTCATATCTTTCAGTACTCACTCTAAACATCAATGGACTCAATGCTCCAATCAAAAGGCATAGGGTAACAGAGTGGATAAGAAAACAAGATCCATCTGTATGCTGTTTACAAGAGACCCACTTTAGACCTAAAGACACCTTCAGATTGAAAGTAAGGGAATAGAGAACCATCTATCATGCTAATGATCAACAAAAGAAAGCTGGAGTAGCCATACTTATATCAGACAATCTAGACTTTAAAATAAAGACTGTAACAAGAGATGAAGAAGGGCATTATATCATAATTAAGGGGTCTATCCACCAAGAAGACCCAACAATTGTAAACATTTACGCTCCAGATGTGAAAGCACCCAAATATATAAATCAATTAATCACAAACATAAAGAAACTCAATGATAATAATACCATAATAGTAGGGGACTTCAAAATCCCACTTATGGGAAATGGACAGATCATCTAAACAGAAAATCAACAAGGAAACAATGTCTTTGAATGACACACTGGACCAGATGGACTTAACAGATATATTCAGAACATTTCATCCTAAAGCAGTGGAATACACGTTCTTCTCAGTGCACATGGAACGTTCTCCAGAATAAATCACATATTGGGACACAAATCAGCCTTAAGTAAGTACAAAAAGATCGAGATCATACTGTGTGTTTTCAGACCACAACACATTGAAACTCGAAATCAACCACAAGGAAACATTTGGAAAGATAACAAATACTTGGAGACTAAATAACATCCTACTAAAGAATGAATGGGCTAACAAAGAAATTAAAGAGGAAATTAAAAAGTACATGGAAGCCAATGAAAATGATACCACTACAGCCCAAACCTCTAGGATGCAGTAAAGACAGTCATAAGAGGGAAGTATATAGCAATCCAGGCCTTCCTAAAGAGGGAAGAAAGGTCTCAGATACACAACCTAACCTTACACCTTAAAGAGCTGGAAAAAGAACAGCAAATAAAACCCAAAACCAGCAGAAGACAGGAAATAATAAAGATTAGAGCAGAAAGCAATGCTATCGAAACCAAAAACAAAACCAAAACCAAAAAAACAGTAGAATGGATCAATGAAACCAGAAGCTGGTTCTTTGAAAGAATTAACAAAATTGATAAACCACTAGCCAGCTTGATCAAAAAGAAAAAGGAAAGGACCCAAATAAATAAAATCAAGAATGAAACAGGAGAGATCACAACCAACACAGCAGAAATACAAACAACAATGACAGAATATTATGAGCAATTATAGGCCAATAAAATCAGCAATCTGGAAGAAATGGACAAATTCCTAGAAACATATACACTACCAAAACTGAAATGGGAAGAAATAGAAAATTTGAATAGACCCATAACCAGTAAAGAAATCGAATTAGTAATCAAAAATCTCCCAAAAATCAAGAGTGCAGGCCAGACGGCTTTCCAGGGGAATTCTACAAAACATTGAAGGAAGAGTTAACAGCTATTCTCTTATGGCTGTCCCAAAAAATAGAAATGGAAGGAAAACTTCCAAACTCTTTCTATGAAGCTAGCATTGCCTTGATTCCAAAACCAGACAAAGACCCCACTAAAAAGGAGAACTATAGACCAATTTCCCTGTTGAACATGGATTCAAAAATCCTCAACAAGATATTAGCCAATCAGACCCAACAATACATTAAAAAAATTATTCATCACAACCAAGTGGGATTTATACCTAGGATGCAAGGCTGGTTCAATATCCGCAAAACAATCAATGTGATTCATCACACGAGTAAAAGAAAGGACAAGAACCACATGATCTTCTAAATAGATGCAGAGAAAACATTTGACAAAATACAGCATCCTTTCTTGATAAAAACCCTCAAGAAAGTAGAGATAGAAGGATCATACCTCAAGATCATAAAAGCCATATATGAAAGACCCAGCACTAATATCATCCTCAGTGGGGAAAAACTGAGAGCTTTCTCCCTAAGGTCAGGAATGAGACAGGGATGTTCATTCTTGCCACTGTTATTCAACATAGTATTGGAAGTCTTAGCCTCAGCAATCAAACAACACAAAGATATAAAAAAACAACACATCCAAATCGTCCAGGAGGAGGTCAAACTTTCACTCTTTGCAGATGACATGATACTCTACATGGAAAACCCAAAAGATTCCACCAAAAAAACTGCTAGAACTGTTCCATGAATTCAGCAAAGTTGCAGGATATAAAATCAATGCACAGAAATTGATTGCATTCCTATACACCAACAATGAAGCGACAGAAAGAGAAATCAAAGAATCGATCCCATTTACAGTTGCACAAAAGAACATAAAATACCTAGGAATAAATCTAACCAAAGAGGCGAAAAATCTATACACTGACAACTATAGAAAAATTATGAAAGAAATTGAAGAAGACACAAAGAAATGGAAAAAGATTCCATGCTCCTGAATAGGAAGAACAAATATTGTTAAAATGTCAATACTACCCAAAGCAATCTACATGTTCAGTGCAATCCCTATCAAAATAACACCAGCATTCTTCACAGAGCTAGAACAAGCAATCCTAAAATTTGTATAGAACCAGAAAAGACCCCGAATAGCCAAAGCAATCTTGAAAAAGAAAACCAAAGCTGGAGGCATCACAATCCCCAACTTCAAGCTATACTACAAAGCTGTAATCATCAAGACAGTATGGTACTGGCACAAAAACAGACATTCACATCAATGGGAAAGAATAGAGAACCCAGAAATGGACAACTAATCTTTGACAAAGCAGGAAAGAATATCCAATGGAATGAAGACAGTCTCTTCAGCAAGTGGTGCTGGGAAAACTGGACAGCGACATGCAGAAAAATGAACCTGGACCACTTTCTTACACCATACACACAAATAAACTCAGAATGGATGAAAGACCTAAATGTAAGACAGGAAGTCAGCAAAATTCTTGAGGAGAAAGCAGGCAAAAACCTCTTTGACCTTGGCTGCAGCAACTTCTTATTCAACACATCTCTGGAGGCAAGGGAAACAAAAGCAAAAATGAATGATTGGGACCTCACCAAAAAAAAAAAAAAGCTTCTGCACAACAAAGGAAACAATCAGCAAAATTAAAAGGCAACCGATGGAATGGGGAAGATATTTGCAAATGACATATCAGATAAAGGTTAGTATCCAAAATCTATAAAGAACTTATCAAACTCAACACCCAAAAAATAAATATTTCTGTGAAGAAATGGGCAAAAGACATGAATAGACACTTCTCCAAAGAAGACATCCAGATGGCTAACCGACACATGAAACAATGCTCAACACCACTCATCATCAGGGAAATACAAATCAAAACCACAATGAGATACCACATCACACTTGTCAGAATGGCTAACATTAAAAACTCAGGCAACAACAGATGGTGGGAAGGATGCAAGGAAAGAGGAACCCTCTTGTACTGCTGGTTGGAATGCAAACTGGTGCAGCCACTCTGGAAAACAGTATGGAGGCTCCTCAAAAAATTAAAAAAAGAACTACCCTATGACCCAGCAATTGCACTACTAGGCATTTATCCAAGGGATACAGATGTGCTGTTTTGAAGGGACACATGCACCCCCATGTTTATAGCAACACTATCCACAATAGCCAAAGTATGGAAAGAGCCCAAATGTCCATCGATGGATGAATGGATAAAGAAAATGTGGTATATATATATATATATATATATATATATATATATGTATATATACATATATATATATACATATATATGTATTACTCAACTATCAAAAAGAATGAAAGTTGCCATTTGCAACTAAGTGGATGGAACTAGAGGTTATTATTCTAAGCAAAATTAGTCAGAGAAAGACAGATATCACATGACTTCACTCATATGAGGACTTTAAGATATAAAATAGATGCACATAAGGGAAGGGAAGCAAAAATAATATAAAAACAGGGAGGGGCACAAAACATAAAAGACTCTTAAATATGGAGAACAGAGGGTTACTGGAGGGGTTGTGGGGGGAGGGGGGCTAAATGGGTAAGGGGCGTTAAGGAATCTACTCCTGAAATCATTGCTGCACTATATGCTACCTTGGATGTAAATTAAAAAATAAGTTGAGGGGCGTCTGGGTGGCTCAGTCGGTTGAGCGTCTGAGTTCGGCTCAGGTCACGATCTCACTGTCCGTGAGTTCGAGCCCCGCGTCGGGCTCTGTGCTGACTGCTCAGAACCTGGAGCCTGTCTCAGATTCTGTGTCTCCCTCTCTCTGACCCTCCCCTGTTCATGCTCTGTCTCTCACTGTCTCAAAAATAAATAAAACGTTAAAAAATAAATAAATCAAATAAGTTGAAAAAAAATAATTTTTAAATACATCATTACTTAAAGCCTCCCGTTTTGATAAAGAAGGTATGGTATATACACAGTGGAATATCATGCCATAAAGAAAAATGAAATCTTGCCATTTGCAACGACATGGATGGACCTAGAGTGTATCATGCTAAGTGAAATAAGTCAGTCAGAGGAAGACAAATACCATATGATTTTACTCATATATGGAATTTACAAAACAAAACAAATGAACAAAGGAAAAAAGAGACAGACAAACAGACTCTTAAACACATTGATGATTACCAGAGGGGAGGGTGGTGGGAGGATGGGTAAAAAAGGTGAAGAGGAGTAAAGAGTATACTTAGGACGATGAGCTATAGAATTCTCAAATCACTATATTGTACATCAGAAACTAATACAACCCTGTATGTTAATTATACTGGAATTAAAATTAAAAAAAAAAAAAAGCATTCCCTTTCAGTCTCAAAAGTGCCCCAGTTTGCTTAAATGTAAGACTTAAAACTACAAAACTCCTAGAAGAAAACACAGGGAAAAAGCTTCATTCACAGTTTCACAAATTTTGCAATGATTTGGACATGACACCCGAGGCCTTGGCAAGAAAGGAAAAAATAGAAAAACTGAACTGCATGAAAATTTGAAAATTTGGTATATCAAAGACACTGTTGGCAAGTAAAAAGGTAACCCACAAAAATGGGAGAAAATATTTACAAATCATGTGTGTGATAAGGGATTAAGATCCAGAATATATAGAGAATTCCTAAAACTCAACTCAACTCAAAAAAAAAAATGGGCAAAGGACTTGAATAGAAATTTCTCCAGAAAAGTTATGTAAATGGCCAAAAAACGCATTTAAAAAAATGCTCAACTCTACTGATCATTAGGAAAATGCAAATCGAAACCACAAGGAGATACCACCTCACACCAGTCAGAATGGCTACTATCAAAAAAAAAACAAAAATAACAAATGTTGGCGAGGATATGGAGAAATTGGAACCCTTGTGCACCATCGGTAGGAACATAAAATGAGGCAACTACCATGGAAAATAGTATTGGTAGTTTCTCAAAAAATTAAAAATAGAATTAAAAAGGGTGCCTGGGTGGCTCAATTGGTTAAGCGTCCGACTTTGGCTCAGGTCATGATCTTGGGGTCCGTGAGTTCGAGCCCCGCGTCGAGCTCTGTGCTGACAGCTCAGAACCCGGAGCCTGCTTCGGATTCTGTATTTCCCTCACTCTCTGCCCCTCCCCCACTCTCACGCTGTCTCTGTTTCTCTCTCTCTCTGTCTTTCTCTCTCTCTCTCAAAAATAAATAAACATTAAAAAAATTTTTTTTTAAACAGAATTACCCCAGGATCCAGCAATTTGACTTCTGGTATATACCCAAAAGAATTGACATCAGGGCCTGGAAGAGAGATTTGTACACCTGTGTTCATAGTAGGGTTATTGAAAATAGCTAAAACATGGAAGCAACCCATGTGTCCATCAGTGTATGACTCGATAAGCAAAATGTGGTATTTTCATACAATGGAATATCATCCAACCTAAAAAAAGGAAGGAAATTCTGGCACGGCTACAAATGGATGAACCCAGAGGACATGATGCTAAGTGAAATAAGTCGATCGCAAAAAGACAAATACTCTGTGATCCCACATATGTGAGATACATGAGAGACGAGTTGTCAGAACTATAGAAACAAAGTAGAATGGTGGCAGCTGGGGGCCGAGGAGATTAGGGGTAATGAAGGAATTACTGTTTCATGGGAACAGAATTTCAATTTTATGAGATGACAAGAGTTCTGGGGATGGAGGGTGATGATGGTTGTACAACATCATGAATGTATTTTTTTTAAGTTTATTTATTTATTTTGAGAGAGAGAGACAACAAGCAAGTAAGGAAGGGGCAGAGATAGAGGGAGAGAGAGAGAATCCCAAGCAGGCTCTGCACTCCACAGAGCCCAATGTGAGGCCCGAATTCACGAACCTTGAGATCACGGGGTTCAGACACTTAACTGACTAAGCCAAAGTCAGACACTTAACCAACTGAGCCACCCAGGCGGCCCGTCATGAATGTGTTTAAAATCACTGAAATGTACATTCAAAAATGCTTAAGATGATAAAATATATGTTATATGTATTTTATCACAATAAAAATGTTTTGTTTTTTTTTTTTTAATTTTATTTTAAAAATAAGTGGCTGACTTTTTTTTTTTCAACGTTTTTTATTTATTTTTGGGACAGAGAGAGACAGAGCATGAACGGGGGAGGGGCAGAGAGAGAGGGAGGCACAGAATCCGAAACAGGCTCCAGGCTCTGAGCCATCAGCCCAGAGCCTGACGCGGGGCTCGAACTCACAGACCGCGAGATCGTGACCTGGCTGAAGTCGGACGCTTAACCGACTGCGCCACCCAGGCACCCCCACAATAAAAATGTTTTTAAGTGTCCCAGTTTGGACACTTTAGCCCACAGGCCTGCTAATTCAACGTAAGATTGCCCTTGAGAAGTTGAATTCAAACAGATATTCAGAGAATTCAGGCAGAGACAGTAGAGGTGGTTCCAGACTAGCCTTCAGCACAGCCTCTAGTCACCCTCCATGCATCTTCCCTTCCTCCATACACTGGACATCAGAGCCGTGAGCCCCAAGCCAGATATGCCCCAATGACTATCAAGGGCATGCCCACCATCCCACACTGTCAATAGGTCAAAGTCCCAAGTCAACCAATAGCTCAAGGGACCTGGGTTCTTCTGAACAGATCCATCCATCACTGTAATTCTTCTCTCTTCCTCCACCGTCATATCCCTCCTTCCCTTAAATGCCCTCATTTCACAAGTGAGGACCATGATGTCCAGAAGGGGCAGAAGCTGAACCAATGGCATTGCCAAGATAACCAGAGAGCCAGGGGTCAGCCTACCCTTCTAACTTCAGGAGAGTCCCTGCTTTGGGGTGAGGGGCAGGAATCTTGGCTCGGATTCCACTGCTCGATTTTTCAACGGGCTGCTCACTCCAGAGGAGGGTCACTGTGACCACCAGGACGGCAGTCCACACAGCACCAGACCACACCTCCAGGGGGAGTTATGTGTATTGTCTGTGGTCCCCTAGCCCCTCCAGACTGCAGTGCACCACTCTATGCCCGGGGTGAAGTGCTCTCAAACACAGGAAACTCTCCTTTTTAGGATCTCAACTCTCCTACCCCAAGAAAACCCACCATCTCCATGATCAACCAGACTACTCCAGGGCTGGGAAGTCCCTTCCACAGTCTGATAAAGCCATGAATCGCTCCATGACAAGCTGGATCACCGTGGTAACTCCAGAGTTCTTTTTTTGTTTTTGTTTTTGTTCTTAATTCACACTCACTAGTTTTCTGACTCAAATCCACTCACTAGGATGGGTAAGAAGTTTTATACTGGTCAGGCCAGAGTCCCCAGAAGCAGAGCCTGAGACAGGGTTTATCGAGAGAGGGTCTCAGGAGAAGGGGAACAGGTGAAGCAGGATGGGGCAGAGGAGGAGCTGAGTATGGATGGTTTGGACAGGCCCAAGCTCTGCCTGACCCCACAGGAGCACTGGTGCAAGAAATGCACCAGACTCGGCCCCCCTGAAGGCAAGGAAGCAGACTATTTTTTTAACCCCTGTACTGGTTGGTCTTTGGCCCTAAACAGCCTCCGGGGGCGGTGGGAGATGTGTAACTCCCTAAGCAAAGTAGTTCCCACTGGTGTAAGGCATTCTCCAGAGAAGGCTGTGAGCCATCAGAACCACATTTACAGAGGCTGCGATGGAGGGTCTGATGAAGGGGACCTGGCTGGGCGCCACATCACCCAGGGCAGCTGACTGCCAAGGCCCCTGCCCCTGCGGATCACCAGATCCCTGGGACCTCCAGCTCCTATGGATGGAGTAAAAGTTTAAGCCTGCGGGGGGTTCACTTCTGGTCTTCACAGATGCCAACTGGCCTTGCCCCACCCTGAGGCCAACCCACTGCTTCAGATGCCAGGAAGTCAACACTTCCCTGTCCTGACCCTCAAAGCAAAGTCTCCACCCTCCCTGTTCTTGGACAATCCAGTTTCATCCAGCTTCCTCTGAGAGTATGCTCAGAGGTGTCTGAAAGGCAGCCCGACACCCCAGGCAGCCTCCCACTCAGGAATACAAAGAGGCTGTTGACTCCTCCCTGGCACTAAGGAGCACCCAGACCTTGGAAGGAGGCTCCTAGGAGGGTGGGTTTGCCTCTCCTCCCTTCCAATTGGGCCTTTGGCAGCAAGAAAACAACTCATCCTGTGACACACCTAAGTCACTCCTGCTCCTTCCAGCCAGTTCCCTCTGGTTCCAAGGAAAAGCAGTTCTACAACTTCAGGCTTTGTGTGGGTGTGAGTGGGTGGGGCTGGTCAGCACATCACTCTTGGGGGCATAATGTGTGCCCTTTGCTCAGCAAGGGTACTCCAGGCCTCAGCCCATAGCCTGAGAGGACAGGGGCTGGTTCCTCTCCAACATACCGGCCACATGGCCACACCTCCCCAGGGCAGAAGGTGATGGTGTTCCAGGCACTGAGCAGCCTGGCCACCTCCACAGAAAGGGCTTAGCCACCCTCCAGGGCAGCGAGGTTTTGTGGGACTCTGAGTTCACCTATAGTTTAAGCGATAGCTCTCCATCAACCAGAACATTCGATTCCCAAGAACTTCAGCAGCCAGCAGGGAGAACATTCTTGTGGGAGTCAGGGGCTTCTTGGTGTCTCCTGGGCCCCTGGGCCTCTAGAGAGGCTATCAGAAGAGGGAAAAGAACCCCACGTTCTAGTCTAGCCCACTCTGTGTACTTGGGGAACTTCTGAGTTCCCTCTGGGTTTCGGCTTCCTCAGAGGTGGGCAGACAATCTCTTGGGCTGTTCATTTAGGGACTGCCTCTTGGCTCTACTAGGTCTGCCATCTGTTGACTCCCCAAGCATCCCCTAGCTCTCCCCTCTGCCTCCACAGAGTGGGATCTGGGAGGGTTGAATCCTGCTCCAAACCACCAGGTGTCTTCCTGGGGCCTGAAGCACCCTGCCATCCCCAAAGCATAGACACCTTGTAATTCCCAGAAGGTAACCGTGCTGCTCAATCCTAGGGCCACCTAGATCTCTCGGCCACATCTCATTCCCCAGAATGGTACAAAGAGGCAAAGTACACAAGAGGACCTTAGGGCCGTGATATCACATAGCAGGAGTGAGAGCAGGGACTATGGGAATGTTCAGCCTGGTTCATTATGTGACCCTCCCCAGGACTCTTCCCCTTCCCAGCCTCAGTTTCCTCCCCAATAAAATGGGCACAAGCATACAAGAGCCCAGGGCCTGGCCCAGACTCCCCTTACCACCTGTTCAGTTATGCTCCCTGCCCCAGCAGGCCCCTGCTCTGTCACCCTCTACTTATTCTCATGCCACAGGGCAAACTGGGTGAGCTGACCCCTTCTTACAGGGAATTCCTGGATCAAGCCCAGACACAGCCGTTACCTACAAAGGCCTGGTCCAACAGGAATTGTGCACACGTCTTTCTGAGAGTCAGAAGGGGAAAAGGGACTGAACAGTCCCTGAATAACTTGCAGTTCCCCTAGATAAGTAGAGAGGCTCTGCTGAGTATGAAAAACAAACCCCCGCTGTCAGTGGTTACCTCCAGCCCCCAGTACATTTAGCAGCCACTATATTTCATAGACGGAACACAATCTCAATAGCTTTGGATGCACTGTTTCTGAAAATATTGGTGCTGGTTTCTGAAAACGAATTGATCAATTTTCATTGGTAGGCCTAAACATAAACAAACAAACAAAACAAAACAAAACAAAACCCAGCCCCTTTCTAGTGCTGCTAGAGCTCTAGAAATGTTCTCAGAGCTCTGTTCTCAAGCCTGGCCTGAGACCAAGCCCCAACCCTGACCCAGACTCAGCCCTGACCTTGTAGAGGCCAGGACCCCAAAAGAAATCTGAGCCCATCAGGACAGAAGTAGTTACACAAATCACGTGCAATCACAACATTACACATGGCCACAGAACAAGTGTCAGGTTAAACATACGAACTGAGAATTCTAGGCAGGGAAAAACTCAATGGGCTGGACCGTCTTAGTCATTTCGGTACCCCCAGAATCCAGCCCAGATGCTGGCATGCAGTAGGTGCTCAGGAAACATTGGGAGGGAGGGAGCAAGCTGGACCCTGAAATGCAGAGAGCCTTCCAGACAGAAGAAGCAGCATGAGCGGAGATAGAGAGTTAGAGCCTGTGGCAGCCAAGTGGGCCACGAGATCCTTGCCTCCTGGGGTTGACACTTTGTGTGATCCCCTCCCCTGAGTGTGGGTGGGACCTGTGACTTGCATCTAACTGACAGCATACAGGAGAGATGAGGGAAGGCGTGCGAGTGTGTGATGTAAGATTGTGGTGCCCGTCTTGGCAGTGTCTCTCTCCCTGGCTTTGAGGGAGCAAGCGGCCATGTTGGGGAACGCCACACGGCAAGGAGCCCAGACAGCCTCTAGGAACAGAGCAGCCCGCCAGGGCCCCCAGCAGCAAGCAGGAAAATGAGGCCCTTTGTCCCCAGCTACAAGACACTTAACTCTGTCAACAGCCATGCGAACTAAATCCTGGTGGCAGCTCCATGAGACTCTGAGGTCATGGACCCAGCAGAACCATGCCGTAGACCCCCGAGCCACAGGAAAGTGTGAGGTAATAAATGTTCGTTGTTTTCAGCTGCTAAGTGTGTGGTCATTTGCCACACAACAACGGACAAGGAACAGAGGGCTGCGCTGGGAGGTCTTGACAGAACTTCTGGTCATTGGGATAGTTGAGGGTGGCTAGCACGTGACAAAATATTGAGCAGCAGGGGAGTGGGGGGAGGGAAGCGTGAAGCAGGTGATAACGGCTACCTTTTACTGAGCACATACTATGTGCCAAGCACTATGCTAAGTGCTTTACATGTGCAAAGTCCTTTAAGCCTCACACACTCCAGGAGGTGGGGACTATAACTGTCCCCATTTTACAGATGAGGAAACTGAGGTACAGAGAAGTTAAGCACTTTGCCCAAAGTCGCACCCCTGATCAGTGGTAGAGCTGGAACTCAAGCCAAGAAGCCTTACCACCTTGCTTCGCCCCAATACCCACCCTCCGTTTTAAAAGGCAAAAGATTTATGCGATCTGAAGGGAAACCAGAGCATGCCCACCCTCCATTTTAAAGCATTTTGCCACATGACTTCAAGAGTGAGGGAGCCGGATGTCAGCCTGAGGAACTGTGTTCTTTGGGCAGTAGGAGCCCTTGACTGGGGAGACAGGGGAGTGGAAAAATCTGCTTTATGTGTTGGAAAGCCTTCTCTGTCAGGGCAGCAGGGAGGGTGGGGAGGCAGGCCGTGGGAAGACTTGGAGGCTGGGGCAGTTTGTGGACGAAGGAGGCGTCAAAGGGAACATCCAGAGCCAGGCACCTGCGGATGGGCTGGAGAGCAGACAAGAGACGGAGTGAAGGTGCTGACAAAAAGCCGCCCAGGCTAGGGGTGCCTAGGTGGCTCAGTCAGTTACGCGGCCGACTTTGGCTCAGGGCATGATCTCGCAGTTCCTGAGTTTGAGCCCCGTGTTGGGCTCAGAGCCTGGAGCCTGCTTCAGATTCTATATCTGCCCCTCCCCAGCTCAGGCTCTGTCTCTTTCTCTCAAAAATAAACACACATTAAAAAAAATTTTTTTTTTAAAGCCACCTAAGCCAGCAAGCATCTCTAGGCTCAGGACTGGATTGAAGTGATCCAGTTGGACCCTGAGCCTGTCACCTCCCCTTTTCTGCTCTGTAGTCCTATAGCCTGTTCCGCCTCCTCTCGGGGGGCTGAGGCTGATGGGCTGCGCCTCCTGTCCACAGCCCCTAGCCAGTCTCTGGGCATGCCTTTCCCTCCTCCTCCAAGGGCTCCTGGGAAGTGCATGCAAGGGTGCACTTGGGGGGGGGGCATGCTGGCATAACCAGTGTCACCAGGGCACAGACCCCACCCCCACCCCTGGGATTCAGGCTTGGCCTGGATCCCCTTGAGCTGTCCCTGCAGATTCCACAGCATCCACCAGAAATGAAACAACATTGGACAGGGACGGGAATGAGCCGGGCTTAGTGCAAAGGCTGCAATTTGTTTTTTAATCGGGTGATTTACAAACCTCTGAGACATCTGGACCACTCAGCCTCAAAGCAGCTGATCCCACACTAGCTAATGAGGGCAGTGGCTTCCAGCTGGAGGGCCTGGCAGCTGGCACTTCTGGGTCTAGCTGTTCCGAAGCCAATATGTGCCCTGGTGGCTGGACCGGCTCTCCCAGTGGCGTCCACTGGAGGAAATGCCTGAGGGCTCAGCTTGTGGAGCTGGGGCCCAGCCTGCCTGTCTGCTCATCTCTGTGCCTGTGCCTGGCAGTGCCTCCCCTCTTACTGTCTGTCCTACCTTCCCTGACTCTCCAGCAGCAGCCTCACAGAAACTTGTTGTGTCTCCTGCTGGGGGAATATCCTCCACCACCACTTGGCTTTCACAAGCCAGCATCCCAGTGACATCTCCCTGAATCCCATCAAAAATGCTCTCTCCTTTATTTAAGGTTCACCAGCATTCTGGTGACCCTGATGGCATTCCCCTTGCATAATAGTACTATCTTCATGGTCCTTTCCTCCTTGACCAACTCCCTGCCTGTGGCTGGGGCTGACTCCTCAGCTTTGCCCGTGCCCAGAAGCCATGAGGGTCATGATTTGCCTGTGTCCAGAGCCATGAGGGTCATGATGCCTTGAGGCTAGAGTTTCCATCCTGTCCCCAGGGTCTGGCATTTCCCCTGACCTCAGTGGCTCAACAGCAACCAACCCGAGCAGGGAGATAATCTCCAACAGGGTCCCTGAGGTCTGAGAAAGCGACCCATCTCAGGTGAGGCTCCCTATAGAATAGGGCATCTTGTCCCTGGGTCCATTGACCCCCAAGGAATACATAAATAGAAATCAGAGGGTCCATATATTTGGGTGGGAGAAAATGACAACTTTATTCCCACTAATTTTTTAAATGTTTATTCATTCTTAAGGGACAGAGAGAGACCAAGTGTGAGCAGAGGAGAGGCAGAGAGAGAGGGAGACACAGAATCTGAAGCAGGCTCCAGGCTCTGAGCTGTCAGCACAGAGCCCAGTGTGGGACTTGAACTCACAGACCACGAGATCATGACCTGAGCTGAAGTGGGAAGCTTAACCGACTGAGCCAACCGGGTGCCCCATATTCTCACTAACTTTTAACTGAAGTTTAGCATTTTCTTCCACTACGAATGTAGGCAACAAAACACAGTGGTCAAAGCAGGAGCTTTGACTTTGTCAGCAGCAGAAATCCCGGATATTTTCATCTCACATCCCTACTGGTGGAGAGGCCTCAAAATGTCACCTTCTCTCAACCTTGGTCTAAAGTCACTGTAGCAGGGGCACCTGGGTGGCTCAGTCGGTTGAGTTCCCAACTCTTTAGTTTAGCTCAGGTCGTGATCCCACAGTCATGGCATCGATGTCCACATCAGGGATTCTCTTGCTTGGTATTCTCTCTCTGCCCCTCCTCCATTTTCTCTCTCTCTCTCTCTCTCTTTCTCTCTCTCAAACTCTTTCTCAATAAACATTAAGAAAAGAAATATATCACTATGACATAAATGTGTTTCACTCTTTTGATAACTACGTTTCAACTGATTTCCTTTGCAATCCTTTATGTTTTATTTTTAATGCGTTAAAAACATCATCCAGGGGATCTGGTGGCTCAGTTGGTTGAGTGTCTGATTTTGGCTCAGGTCATGATCTCGAGGTTTGTGAGTTCGAGCCCCGCATGGGGCTCTGTGCTGGCATCTCAGAGCCTGGAGCCTGCTTCAGATTCTGCGTTTCCCTCTCTCTCTGCTCCCCACCCCCACCCCCTGCCAACTTGTGCTCTGTCTCTCTCTGTCTCCCAAAAATAAATAAGAACATTAAAAACAAATTAAAAACGAAACAAAACCAAAAAAACACATTGTCCTAACCAGAGTCCACGGGCTTCATCAGAAAGTCCATGGCAATGAAAAGACCCAAGCACTGCCATGGAGTGACTCCCAGGGGAGAGGGAAGGGGTGACCTCTGGTCAGGAGGGGTCCTCTTTCAACCCTTATGGAGGGGGACCAGGGAGTGCTGGAAACTAATATTCTGGGACAGTTGGCTGGGCATCCAGACTAGCAGAGGGCTTTATTCCATCTCTTCCTTCTACTTATTTTTAACTTGTATTATGTTACGACTTCTATTCCTGAATGTTTCCATCATGCCCAGCAGGGAGCTTGGCAGAAGAGGATTTCCAGCTGAACGGAGAGGAAAGTGAGAGCCTGGAGGGTAACAGTTTGTGGTACCCTGGATTGGGGTTTGGGGTGATGGCCAGCAGCCCACAGGGCAGCCCTCAGTTTCCCAGTTGGGGGTCTGGGAATGACCAAGCCCGGGGGTTCCCTGGAGATGGCCCATCTGGCTGTCACTCATGGCTAGTGACACAGGGAGGGCCAAGAAGTAAGCCCCAGACAGGAACTAGAGTGAGCCCACAGCACCAGGCCTAAGGAGTCAGGGGCTGACAGCAGGCCTTCAAACTTCACAGCCCAGATCCCTGTGCTCAGGCACTGTGGGTAGGGGGCAGGCAAAATCGGCAAGCTATCTAGGTCAGAGACACCGGAGTGGTCCCCCAACCTGTTCTCTGCTTCCTCTACAGTGGAACAGATGCTTTGGGGGTCCTTCCTCTGACCACAGCCGCAGCTGTAATGGACAGTTCTGTGCAGGGTCTCAGCATCCGCCTTCAAAAGCACAGAGATGTCTCCTTTTACCTGGCTCAGGGCTGTCTCTGAAGTCATGGGGATTGGCGTGGGTACAGCCAGGAAGCGTGGGGAAGTTTATTTCCCAGGTAGGGCCCACGAAGAAATGCCCCAGCTTCCCACCCCCCCAGCATGGACCACTCTGGGGGGTCCTTGTTGAGCTGAGCCCCTATCTCCTAAAGCAGACACCTCAATAGCACACCCCTTGCCTTCTTCCTCTAGCCACATAAGATCACCTGCCAAATAAACTATCTGCACCCACATTTCAGCCTGCGATGTTGTGATTTATAATAAGAAATGTGTCTTGGGTCTTCATCCCTGGTTCCTGGCACAGAGTCCCTAAAACCCTTGTGATTTCTAAGTGATAAGAGCACTGGAGGCATCTTTTATTCTAACCTTTGGTCTTTGACCCCAGTTCCTGACACAGTAGTACATGCCTTGGGGTTTTCTGGGTGGTAGGAGTGACTTTGGTTCTAGTGAGGCATCTGTGGTGGGCTTCTGCGTGTTTCCTGGGTGGGGGCTGGTCACCAGAAAGACCAAGCCATAATTAGAAGCTTGGAATTTTCAGCCTCGCCCACCATTTTCTTAAGAAGGAGAACCACCAGGGGCGCCTGGGTGGCGCAGTCGGTTAAGCGTCCGACTTCAGCCAGGTCACGATCTCTCGGTCCGTGAGTTCGAGCCCCGCGTCGGGCTCTGGGCTGATGGCTCAGAGCCTGGAGCCTGTTTCCGATTCTGTGTCTCCCTCTCTCTCTGCCCCTCCCCCATTCATGCTCTGTCTCTCTCTGTCCCAAAAGTAAATAAACGTTGAAAAAAAAAATTAAAAAAAAAAAAAAAAGAAGAAGGAGAACCACTGAAAACGGACCTAATGATCTCTCCATCGTGCCCATGTGATGAAGTCTCCGTAAGAATGCCAAAAGTACAAGGTCCGGGCAGCTTCCAGGTTTGCAAACACATCCACTTACCGGCAGGGACATCCCCTACGTACACGGGGACTCTGGCTCTTGCACTTGGGACCTCCCAGATCTTACCCTCCGTCTCTTCATCTCTCTGTCCACCTGAGTCCTTTGTCCTATCCACTAACAAACCGCGGGATGTGTCTCCCTGAGTTCCGTGAGCCGCTCGATCAATTTAAGCCAACACAAGGAGGGGCCACGGGAACTCTGAATTTATAGCCGATCGGTAGAAGCACAACCCGGATTGGAACCGAGCCCTCAACCAGTGGGATCTGATGCTGTCTCCAGGTAAGTGTCAGAACTGAGTTAAACAGCAGCACAGGCAGTTGGCATCACAGAATTGCTTGGTAGGGAAAACCCCACACACATCTGGTGACTGGAAGTGTCAGAGAGGAAATGTTCGGTGTGGGTTGTGAAGGGGTCCCACAAAGAGTGGGGAACTGGGGTTTTCCCTACTCACGGGGAGAGGGGGGTGGGGGTGGGTAAAGACTGCCTTTTTTCTATCCTCCGGGCCCGGTTCTGCTTTTAAGGAGACCCAAACTGAGACATGCGGTAACAGAATTTTGAACCTGGGCACGTGCTTGCCCCCGATCAAGGCCACAATCCCCAGCTTTGCGCTATAGCTGCGTGTGACCATGACTGAGTTTCGGCGAATGACAATCCCACAGAAAGCCAGCAGACATATCCTGTGCTGTCACTAGGAAGGTGCGCCCTCTCCCTCCCACTAACTGGAAAGCAGAAGTGGTGGTGAGCCACCGTGGGCCATGTGGGCGAGGATTTTCGCACACCATCGCGTAGTCCCCTTCCACACTAAATCAAGAGCAGCCCGTGTGACCAATAGGATACGGCAAAAGGGACACAGGGGGTGACTTCCAAGACTCGTTAGAAGAGGCATTGTAGCTTCATCGGTATCTTGGACCCCTCACCCTGGGGGACGTGAGACTCTGTGCCGTAGGACCCTCAGGCAGCCCTGTGGACAGGTCTGCGGGAGAGGTGACTGCGGCCCTTGGCTGACATCTGGCTGCCACCCCATGACTCATCTCATGCCAGAGCTGTCCAGCCAAGTCACTCCTAAATTCCTGACCCGCAGAAACCACGAGAGACGATACATGATTGACTTAAGCCAGCAAGTCGAAGGGTAATTTGTGACAAAACATTAGCTAACTGTTATGGGTTGAATCGCACCCCCCAAAATTCGTATGTTAAAGTCCTACCCACCCCCAATACCTCAGAATCTCATGGTATTTGGAGATAGGGTCCTTACAGTGGTAAGCACGTTAAAATGAGGTCACTGGGGCAGGCCCTAAGCCAACGTGATTGGCATGCTTATAAAAGAGGCAATTTGGAGAGACACACAGGCACACAGGGAGAGCACCATGTGAAGACAAAGGCAGGGACTGGGCTGATGCTTCTACAAGCCAAGCATTGCCAAAGTTTGCCAGCTACCACCAGAAGACATGGAACAGATTCCCTCTTTCAGCCTCAGAAGACACTGACCCCCATGACACCTCGACCTCACGCTTCAAGCTCCCAGATCAGTGAGATGATAAGTTTTTGTTATTAAAACTATCTAATTTGTGGTCCTGTGTTACAGTAGCCTCGCAAACGAATGCCGTGACTGATCGGGGAAGAGCTAAGGGATTGTAGGGCAGCAGAATGGAAGGTTCCTGGGCCCTTCACATCTCAGTGAGGACCCCCAGACCAGCTCAGGCTTCTATGTACCGAAGAAAGAAACTTCTCTCTTATTTAAGCCGCTGGTCTCTACCACATGCAGCTGAAGCTATATCCTAACTAATATAGCATCTAAAACTTCCTCCTCACATGTACTTCCCTCTCCCCAGCATTCATATGGAAATGATTCCCCCCAAATAAATAAATGGAGACCTGCACTATCATCGATGTAGAAACTGCCGTCCTTCCACATGGAGACTCTCAGCATTTCTTCCACGTGACGAGCAGGTGGGCTTGGGCTGGAGGAGACGCAGAAAGCCAGCTCCCCACTCTCCCTGTGAAAGAGCGACAAGTCCTGGCAGGACTGAGGGAGAGGCACTGGGGACTGCTGACCCTACTCGCGGACGCAGCACAGCATCTCCCTGTCAAAGAAGAAAACGTACCGGATGCAGGAGAGGCCGCACAGATCAGGAGCAGAGGCCAATATGAAGATTCAAAGGCAATGCGTCTCTCTGTCAGAGCTAAAACAAGCCACAGGCACTTTCTCACTCCTCCCCAAGGCAGGCTTTTGCACTGTGCTCTCCCTGAGCAACATGGGCACTGGGGAAGATGAGGTTGTACTACCAGAATTCTTGCTGATTCGTGTGACGGAAAGCCAGCATACCGTGGCTTAAGTAAAGAAGGGTTATAGCTTAAAAACTGGAAAGTCCATGGCGAGACGGGCTTTAGGTACAGCTGGATCCAGGGACTCAAACAATGCCATCAGAAATCTATCCCTCACCATCTCTTGGATCTGATTTTGTATGTACTGGCTCAAAACTCAAGCAGGTAAATAAGGCTACAACAGCGGCAGGCTTATATTTTCCTGGCGTGATAGCAAAAAAGCTCCCTTCTTTCCCGAAGTTCTGGCAGAGGCGCCAGGGCTGATGTTCATTGGTTCAGCCTGGGCCATGTGACTATAGTCTTGGCTCTCATTGCCAAGTCTGGGACAGGTACCCACCACTGGAGCCAGAATGGAGGTTGAGCCCCACCCAACTGCTGCACCACATAGGCCAAGAGCAGGGGAGCTGTGGTTTCCACCCCAGCAATCAAGCCACTTGCTGTTACCAGCAAGCCACTGGGTGATGATGGCCATGTTCTACGTGGATGTTGTTTCACACTGACAGGAGGACTGAGGAAACAACTCCAATAGCTGAGTGGCCAGCCTGTGCCAGGCTAGAACATCTTGGCCACAGTAATACACAGCCAGCCCATCCGTGCGGAGGGGAGACCAAGACCCCAACCCAATTCTGGCCCCAGATTAACTGAGTTGGCGCTTCCCCTGGACCAGGGGTGGGACATTTCTTTAATGCACACAGTTCTGTACCTTCCTGGGGCAGAACGCCCTTTAATGGTTCTCAGGTGGTGCCCAGTTATCCTCAAATGGGGTCTTGGCTCTAGCCAGCAAGGCCTATGCTCTCTGGCTCCTTCCTGTTCCCCCACTGTGGGTCACACACACACACACACACTCACACACACTCGTCCATCACCAGTCCAAGACCATCCCTCCCTGGTCCTCCATACCCTTCAGTGTATGGTCCCCACTGAGCCCCTCCTTCTGGACTGCAGCACCCTAAGAGCCTAAGCCCAGCCTGCAACCCCCACTTACACTCTAACTCATCCCTACAGAGGATCCTGGTCTCCCCAACTACCCTGGGAGCTCCCAGGGGCCGGGCCTCCTCCTTGCTTCCTCTCCCCAACCAGATCCTCCCCTTTCAAGGCGGAGGATAGATTGCATCTACCCCAAGGGGAGACAAATAATCTCATATCTGGAGGCACTACGAAGCAAGAGAGCTAACAGTCAAACCAGGGTGACTTCCCAGAGGCAGCAGTGGGTGTTTACTTGGGCTGCAACAGAGTTACTGAAGCTATCTGGGCCCCTGACCCATCCCAGGGAAGAAGAGACCTAGGGGCAGACACAACTGGCAAGTGACTTGGGCCTGGGCTGGATCCAGAATAAGGAGGAAGTGAGAGAGGACTGCGTGGCTGAGGCTATTTTTACCTAGACCTGTGCAAATAGAGGCGTGGGCTGGTCCGGCCAGTTCTTCCCCTTCCCTGATGCTTGGCAGCTCCCCCTGGGTTGGGAGACAGAGAGGAGGGATGGGTACAGGAAAAGCAGATGTGAGAACTGCCCCCAGGGGCGCAGAGGCTCCCAGCTTTGAGGCCCGGGCCCTCATCTAGGGCCTGTGGACTCAGAAACTAACAGTCTGCCTCCCAATAGCCAGCCACACACTCCCACTCCCCATGGCAAGCAGTGTGGATTGCGGCTGGAATCAAAGCCAAGGGTCAGCCTGGGGTCAGAAATTAGGCTGAGCTGAGGCCTGTAATTAGAGTTAGACATCATCCTGGGGTCATGGGTCACTCTGGGCTGGGGCCCATGATCAGTATCAAAGGTTAGTTTGGGTCAAGACCCGTGATAAGGTGAGAGGTCAGACTGGGGTCAGGTATCAGTCTGCAGTCATGGTTAATTCTGGGTGGAGGCCCAGGTTCGTGGTTAGGGATCAGCCTGTAGTCAAAGGTCAGATCTGGCCTCGAGTCAGGAACAGGTCTAAGCAGGAAAGGCCTAGAGGAGCTCCATTTCTCTTACTTACCAACTTTCACTGACACCCACCCTGGGCCTATCATCCCAAGCAGAGGCCCCAGAAATCTTCCCAGAAGGGGTGACTGACATCAATTCAAGCCCAAAAGCAGGACAAAGTCACCCCTGAGCAATGTGTGGAGGAAACCATTCCTGGCAGAAGGAAAAACCCAGGCAAAGGCATGGAGGCATGAAAAGAATGGTGTTCTGGAAAGTTTGGGTGGGATGGGACCAGCCTCCAAGGCCAGGCTAAGGAGGGGGAAGAGAGGCTTCCCTTAGAGCCGTAAGAGGGCCACATTAGAAACCTGAGACACAGAGGCATCTGGGTGGCTCAGTCAGTTAAGTGTCAGACTCTTGGTTTTGGCTCAGGTCGTGATTTCACAGCTCATGGGTTCAAGCCCTGCATCAGTTCCCGCGATGACAGTGCACAGACCCTGCTTGGGATTCTCTTCCTCTCTCTCTCTCTCTCTCTCTCTCTCTCTCTCTGCCCCTCCCCTGCTTGCTCTCTCTGTCTCTCAAAAACAATAAATAAACTTTAAAAAAAAAAAAAGAGAGAGGGCAGCAACTGCTATGGGTTTGGGGAAGAATCATTCATTCATTCATTCATTCTGCAAATATGAATAGAAGATTTATTGTTTGCTAGGCACCATTTCAGGGACTTAAGATATGCTGGGAACAAAGCTCCTGAAAATCCCTGCCCTCATGGAGCTTCTGTTCCAGCAGGAGAGAGAGACTCACAAATAATTAAAGGGCATGGCAGCTGAGAAGGTGGAAAGCGCATGGGGGAAAGTGTAGACCGGGTGAGGGGCCCAAGAGTTGGAGTGGGGGGAGCAGTTTGCAGTATTCAGTACCGATACCTGGGGAAGAGTAGAGGGAACAGCCAGTCCAAAGACCTGAAAGCAAGAGTCGGCCAGCAATGAGTTTTTGGAAAGGCAGGGAGGCCAGTGTGACAGAAGACGAGAGGGAAAGTATCCATTGGGGCACTCACTCAGGGTCCGCAGGCATTTGAACTGAGGAGTGACACGATCTCACTTATGTTTTAAAATAATCAGTCTTGGGGCGCCTGGGTGGCTCAGTCGGTTAAGCGTCTGATTTTGGCTCAGGTGATGATCTCACAGTCCATGAGTTTGAGCGCTGACTCAGGCCTCTGCGGTCAGCATAGGCCTGTCTGCTTCAGATCCCCTGTCTCCCTCTGCCCCTCCATGGCTTCTGCTCTCTCTCTCTCTCTCTCTCTCTCTCTCAAAAATAAGCACAAAGGGGCGCCTGGGTGGCGCAGTCGGTTAAGTGTCCGACTTCAGCCAGGTCACGATCTCACGGTCCGTGAGTTCGAGCCCCGCGTCGGGCTCTGGGCTGATGGCTCAGAGCCTGGAGCCTGTTTCCGATTCTGTGTCTCCCTCTCTCTCTGACCCTCCCCCGTTCATGCTCTGTCTCTCTCTGTCTCAAAAATAAATAAACATTAAAAAAAATAATAATAATCAGTCTTGGAGAGAGAGGTTAAATAACACCAGAGAGATACAATCAGGAAACGCAGATCATGGGACGCTAACACACAGGACCAACCCAGTTTCTTCAAAAGAGAGTTTGCAGGTTGAAGAGACATGGAGAACACCTCTGTGTTAACTTCCATTGTGTGAAGCTGATTTAAACAAACAACTGGGTTTTTTTTTTTAAGCACTTATAAGGCAAAGAATGAAAAAATTTTAAAACCTGAATATTTAACGCTATTAAGGAATGGGGCGTGATAATGCTACGGTGGTCATTTTTTTTCTTTGACTCCTTATCCTTTGGAGATACGTAATGAGATATTTTTTTTTAATTTTTTTCAACATTTTTTATTTATTTTTTGGACAGAGAGAGACAGAGGGAGGAGCAGAGAGAGAGGGAGACACAGAATCGGAAACAGGCTCCAGGCTCCGAGCCATCAGCCCAGAGCCTGACGCAGGGCCCGAACTCACGGACCGCGAGATCGTGACCTGGCTGAAGTCGGACGCTTAACCGACTGCGCCACCCAGGCGCCCCCGTAATGAGATATTTACAGATAAAAATTGCTTCCAAATGATTGAGGTTGGAGTGGGACACAGGGAACGAACTAAGTGATGGGGGAAAAAAGGGAGCTCATTATATTATTTTATCTACATTGTATATTTTGTAGCTCTTCTTAATAAATTAAAAGACAATAGTCATCGGGGTGCCTGGGTGGCGCAGTCGGTTAAGCGTCCGACTTCAGCCAGGTCATGATCTCGCGGTCCGGGAGTTCGAGCCCCGCGTCGGGCTCTGGGCTGATGGCTCGGAGCCTGGAGCCTGTTTCCGATTCTGTGTCTCCCTCTCTCTCTGCCCCTCCCCTGTTCATGCTCTGTCTCTCTCTGTCCCAAAAATAAATAAACGTTGAAAAAAAATTAAAAAAAAAAAAAAAGACAATAGTCATCAACCTGGCTGCTGAGATTGGAGAATGGGGGGCCAGGGAGAAGCCAGGGGTTCCGAGTCAGCTACTGCTGTGAGCAGGTGAGGGATGAAATGAACATGAACTGCTACGGGAAGGGGGAGCGGAGCAGGGAGGGGCTTGCCAGGGACACTTTCCCTGGGGAGACATCCCCCTGGCTCCTGCCTCTGGTTTCCCCTCCTGCCTTGCCCATTCCTTTCCTCTCTCCCTCCCAAATGTCCTTCCTCTGCCCCCTCTCCTCACCCCCGATCTCTCCTTCCTCGACTCTCTTCCTCCCACCTCCCTTCTCCAGCTAGTGTCTCCCTGGCCTGGTTCCTGGCCCTGTGCAGGTGGTCCCTCCCAGCAGGTTTATGGTTTATGGCTGCAGTGGGTTGCCAGTCGCCACCCGGCTGCAGCCTCCCAGGCCTGTTCTCCCCATGCTGAGTGAGGGCTACCTTCTCTAGGTTTCCTCTGAAGAAGAAAGGCTGTTTTGCAAGAGCTACTCTCCCTCCTCGGAACGGTCCCCTCAGCAGTTCTAGCCCCGCCTGGCAGAGGTGGAGTGGGGCCCAACTTGGCAAGGAGACCATGACAAGGTTTTTGCCGTTCTCCTCGCTGGAAAGAAGTCTTCTCTTGGGCAGGATCTCTCCCCACCAAGCAGGGTTGAAGCTAGGAGGGAGCTGACCTGCAGGGGGAGGAGAAAGGGAGACCTCCCGGGGACTCCCTAAGACTGCCTTGCTTGAGCAGCGCTGAGCTCCCTGCCTGCACCCACAGGGAGAAGGGGACTGTGATCTGTACGGAGAGGCTGGACCCTGGACATGAGACCCCTGGCCCCACCAGGATTCTCAGGCCCCAGAGCCTCAGCACCACGAAGACTGGACTAACGAGAGTCTTGACATCAATCAATGAGGCCCAAGGCCAGAAGAGAAGGAAGGGAGTTGCTAATACTTTCCCAGCACAAGCCACACGGGAACCCAAGAAAGGGGGAAGTTGTGGTTCCCAGTTGCCAATCTGATGTGGTGAGGGTATGAAGTCAGTATTAATTTTAATTCTAAAACAATAAAGACAAGCTGTATTTTTTGGACCTGGGAGTTTGTGAACTGTGAGTCCCACCCACGTGAAAGGGAAGGCAGGGAAGGGAATTAAGGGCTTCTGGCCCCAGTGAGGCCCTGGCCTGGCTGCACCACACTGCAGATTGCAGACCGTGGTCCCTGCCCGGGGGCTGGGCAGCAGACTACTTCACGGCACGTGGACTGCCGGAAGGGTCTCTGCCCCTCTCACGTGGTACTGGGAACCGGGAAATAGCCTGTTTCCTCAGGAAGCCCCCCGCCCGTCCCCCCCCACACACACACACACATGCCCTGCCCAGAGAAATCAGAGGGCAGAGCCTGGGGTTGATGGTCTGATTTAATAAGATGCATTTAAGGAGTATGGCCATATGCCTGTGGGGACAGTTAGGCTGTAAAGATCCCAGGGGCCTCTTTGCTAGACATCTGTGGCTGAGGACCAGCTGGGGACCAGAAGAGGGACAATAGACAGGCTCTCCCCACCTAGCCTGGGTCCCTTGCTCTGTCTGCCCAATCTTCAACCACAGTCCCAGTCCTGGAGCCCACTCTTCAGTCTGGAAGTCACACGGTGGCTGCTGGAAAGGGCCCAGGTCAGACTCTAGGTCCTGTTGTTGGGGAAAAGGAAGTCAGCTGGATCTGGATGCTTTCACCCCAGCCCTGCAAGGACCAGGATAATGGTTGTGCCTGACGTTTTCCAGGCCTGGTCTGTGCTCCATCTTCTCTGTCCATGACACCCCAGCTTTGGGCCCATCCCTTTCTGGGAACACCTGGTTTATCAATACCAGCCTCCAGGTTACCTGCCAGGGTTTTCCCTTCCTGTCTCAGCTCCCACCTGCTCCCACAGAGCAGGCCTCTGCAGAAACACCTGCTGGGCCCAAGCGCCCTCACCTCAGCAGGAAATGGCTGGCAGTGTCCTGTCTGAGGCACATCGGCTGACGACAGACCTGCCCCAACCGTTCCCCACCACAGCAGCCATGCTTTGTCTCCCTCGTCCCAATTTTTGCTCCTATGTTTATGTATGAACACGAATTAAACATTAAATTGAATTATGTATGAAAATAACTCATAAAATTACTTATTTATTAATATCCACTAAGTTATAAAATGGAATTACAGTCTTCTCCACTGGTGCTATCCATGCTTTGTTTTAATATCAGCATTAGGAGACCTCATAAAATATCTTGGAAAACATTCTGTCTTCTCTGCTGCTGTCGAGCAGTTTGATTACATAAAAATCATCTGTTCCTCAAAGGTTTCAGAATTCTCCTATTATAATCCCAAACATCTCGATAGACTGAAAATTCTAATGATATGAACTATTTATCTTACATTTTCCATCTTAATTCTTCATTCACATGGGTAATGGTGATTAATATTCATAATTATTCCTGATATGTGAGTCTATGTTTTTATTAACCATGTATTCTTGTCTCTACCCCTCCCCCATGTATACAATCTTTTACCAAATTGGTGGGGTTTTCTTTGTCTCATTTTTCCTTCCTCTAGCTGCTTAGGACTTACATAGAGAGCTCTATTTTTTTTTTTCAGTTGATACGCTTAAATTTTTAACACACACACTATTCTCTTGTGTTATCGATTATGTTACTTACCCACCCCCACCCCCCAGCCCCGTCTGTTTTGTTCCACCCACATTATCTTCCTTTTCCAGAATCTCTGCTCAAGGTCAGCTACACACTGATTTACAGGAACACAGGGCCAGAAGGCGGGGAGGCGAGTGTGTAAGTTAGACCTGTGGCGTTAGTCTGAGCTCTCCCTGGGGTGGAAGTGCTCCAACACCCATGGGGGTCCACTGCCCCAGGAGTGAGCTTGGAGAGACAGCCTGGTCCTGGGGTCCTAAGCACCCTCCCTGAGACTCATTCCCTCTCTGCCCCTAGTTACCCAGAACCTTGCCCCTAACTCCGCCTCCCAACACACCCTGGCCAATGCCAGCTGGGAGCAGGTGTGCCCATTCACAAGGACACACGCTCACATGCCCTAATACATAGACACGCTCACATGTGCACACACACAAAGACGTTGCAGTAGGCATTTGACCAAGAGACTGTGGCTGCTGTTAGAGAGTAAACGGGGGTCCTCCCCTCTAGAGTCTTCCAGAATCACTGCACCATGACCCGTAAGCCAGGTTGCACGATGACAGACTGTTGACCCCCTGGACTCAACTGAGCATTGGGATTTTGAGGAAAGGAGTTCCTTTGTCGAGTCTCCCCTTTCTGTGCCCAGACTGGACCCTCTCCCAGGGTAGGAGACCTAAGTCTCCTCTTCCTGTCTCCCAGAACAGGAGCTCTCCCTCTGCCTTCAGTTTCCATGCCTCAGTTTCCCCTCTGTGGTAGCCTTAGGCATGCATCACTTGGACCTCCCCTCAAGAAAGAACTTGCCCACTGAGGAATGCAGTGAGCTGACAGCCTCTAGACGTAGCACCTTCAGGATCTTTTGAGCTGAGGGCCCGCTCTTCCCAGATAGCCCCCAGCCATCGACCGAGCACAGTGAAGTTACTAAGGCATCTGTGTGCCATCTTTGCTCTGGAGCTCCCTGCTAGGTTGGCTGGGGCTCTGTCTGATCTGGCTCTCTCCCTCTTTGTCTTTCACAGGCTTCCCCTGCCATCCCATAAACTTCCACAGTCCTCGTTCCATCTTAGCATCTGCTCACAAGAGGACCTGAATCGACACACCTAAAGTTGGCACCGTCCCCTCTGTTCCCTCTAAGCCCTGGCCTCCAGGACGAAGGGATGGGATGGTGTAGGCCATTTCAGAACCGGTCCCTAGGCTTCATTTCCCCACCTGTCAAGTCAGGACAATTCCTCCTCCATCACCTGTACTCCAGTGAACTTTGTTTTTTTCCTAAGCGCAGCTATAGCACCACCAGAAATTTCCCCAGCACCCATCTCAAGCAGTGCTAGGCTCCCCTGGAGGGGCAGCCTGTGTCTGAGCCACTGTGACATCCACAGGGCCCATCGCTGGCCAGCACCAGTGTAGGTAGGTAATACACGCGGGATGAAGGAATGCTATTTGCTGCCTGCTGTTAGAGAAGGGATGGAGGGTACATTGCTTCTTTAAATACGTGTCTGGACCCCTCTCGCCCTCCAAATCACAGTCTGGAGTTAAAATGTGTCTCTCACAGGAAGGCCCAAAGAATCCTAGAGCGACTGCATCCACACAGCAATGTAGTTGGCTCTGGAAGGCAATCCTGGAGCCGTGACTCCCCAGGCCAGATCCCTGCCTGGCCCCCACCGTGCAGGCCAAAACTGGTCCCCAGGCACCGTTCCCACTCTGCTGCAGAATTGCACGACCAGTGGGTTCCTGAGCTGGGAGCCTTGAAGCAGTGAGTGCACGACTAAGGGACATGGAGAAGGACTGGGGGAGGCCAGGGTGGCACCCACTGCAGGAACGAGGCAGGCAGCCAGGAAGCCAGGCAGGCTCCAAATGAGTAACTGCAGACTCTTTCCTGCCGTGCCTGTCATCACGGGGAAAGGCAAGTGACTGCCTCTTTCTCTTTCCCCCCATCTTCTGCACCCCTGTGATTTCCGGCAGCGGCAGCCGGATGGGTGCTGAGGGGGGAGGGGGGGCGGGAAGAATTGGGCTACAGACTGGGGACAGATTCCAGGAATCCAGGAAGGGACACCTCCGAACAGAATACACCAGGGAGGAATTGTTCCCCCCAAAAGGACATGGGGGAACAGGGAGCAGAGGGTGGCTGTGGCCCACTCCCCAAGCCTGGACTGGTGAGGCAAAGGCCACCTCCAGATGGGGAAGAGAGATCCCAGTTACTGCTTCCCAAGCCCTCAGGTAGCCTGCTCCTGCCCTTCGACTTCTGATATCTGCCCCCACGCCCCTCCCAGCCTTCCCAGATAAGGGGACAGGTGAAAGGCTGGCTTCCCCATAAGATCCTTTAGGACTCTCAGGTGATGCCCCCTGTGCCTCAGAACACAGAACTGAACAAGCAGGAACAGTTAGTAAAAACACGGTCACACCTAACCTTGGCTGAATTTTTAAAGTTTTTGTTTGTCTTTGCATTTTTCTGTTTTCTACTCCTTCTTCCACTTCTGAATTTGTTTTGTGCCTTCTGACAAGTAAGGAAGGGTGGGTCCCCCGGGGGAACAATTTTGAAAGAACAAAGGAGTAATTTTCATTGCAAAGAATCTGCAGGGAAACAATTCTCCCTTAGTCACCTGCTTCCTTCCTGGGAGCCTGAGGAGCAGGGAGGAGGCCCTGCCAATTACCCTTAATGCCTCAAGCCTGCCCAGGCCGCTAAAGAGGAAGGTTCTTGTGGACCACCCTCCAGAGCCGGGGGAAAGGAAGCACATTCCCAGCTGGGAGCCTTGATTCCCTGTCTCCTCTCCTCCCACCAGCCACCTGATGGGCCTGAGTGTCAGGTGGCGAAGTGGGGTCTGGCTCCCTCCTATTCCCCAGTCCTCACCACCTTCCTCTCAGTGCATTCTCAAGTAGCCAAGATTCCTGTCCTCAGAGCAGAACTTGAAAAGACCAAGAGACAAGCTTTAATGGTGGGACTTCAGTATCCTGCAGTTTGCTAGGTGGTGTGTGTGTGTGTGTGTGTGTGTGTGTGTGTGTGTTGAATGGGCAAAGGTTTATGAGAGCCAAAGCCCATGGATTTGTCATTCACATCAGGCACTCCTAGGACACTGTGCCAGCAGAGCACTCCCCAGAACTGGGACCCAATTCCACTGCCCCGCTGGAGAACTGAGACTTGAGAAAGGGTCACAAGGGGAGTCAAGGACTCCTGGCTCCTGAGCCAAACCTGGCCCCCAGAAATGGAGATGGCAGAGGAGAAGCCTGGAGATTCTTCAAACACATCATCCATTGAAAGGCTGGGTCCAAACCCCAGAATAGCCAGGTCAGAGGCATCTCCACGGTGCCGGTATCTGGGGAAGGGCTGCTGTCCAGGCTCGTCTGGAAGGAGGGAGAAATTGTGGGGAGTACAATAGCTCTCCAGGTCCCTCTCCATCAGGAGGTGCTGCTGTCTTATCTACCTCTGTGTGCAGCACAGAGCCTGGCACACAGCAAGGGAGAGAGAGGGAGGGAGAGAAGGAGGGAAGCAAATGCTAGCACCCCAAATAAGCCTAAGTCGAGGAGGGCCTGGGAGCTCATTCCTTCCAGGCTTTCCCCTGACTCCCCATAACTTCATCCCCCACCCCAGAAAGCCAGGGGCCGAGTTTCCCACGCTGTAAGAAGGGAAGCCTCGTTGGGTCTGCAGGGAACTCTGACGCACCTGCTAGTCAACCAGCGCCTGGAGTTGGGCCTCCTTCAAACAGCCTCGCCTCAGGCTGGGCGCCCAGGGACGCACCAACCCTCTCTGCCTCTCCACTGAACAGCCATCCCCTTATCAATACCCGCCATCCACCTTATCTCTGCCGCCGCCGCCTTCAGCCTCGATCACAACGTCTCCAGCCCTCGGAAAGAGGACAAGGCGGCCACCCGCTCTTGGTCTACAAGAAGACCTCCCGGGGCGCGGCGCCAGTGTACCTGAGCCTCATTCTAGGGACGAGTAAAACTGAGTCTGAGGACGCGCCGTGGACGCAGGCTGATCCGTTGTCACCCAGAGGCCGACTCGCCCGGTCTTGGAAGCGAGGCACCAGAAACAGGCGGCCCGAATCCAGGCCTTTCTCTGCACTTCAGTTTCCTGGGCTGTAAAACAAGGAAGGTGGGGCGGGGGGAGGAGGGTGAAGAGGTCTTCAGCTCCGTTTTAGGTAGGCTGCGCAGCCTGGTCGCGAGCACCGGGGACAGATCTTCCCTCCCCGCATGGGGGCGCTGGAACTTCGGCCCAGCCTCCCTCGGGAGGTGCCCGGGCAGGGGCGCGTGAGGGCGCGGACGTGCCATCCTCCCTAAAGCACAGCCCCCTCACTCCCTGGTCGTGAAGGGCCCGGAAGCCCAGCCGGTGCTAAGCGCGTCCTGCCAGGTCGCCTGGGCTCAGAGGTGGCACCGAGGATCCCAGCGTCGGGCCTCACTCGCGCTCTTGTTTCCCCTCGCTCTGCCCGTCCCGGCGAGGGATGAGTTGGGGCGATTGAAAATGCATCAAATCACGCGCCCCACCTCCGGGTCGCTTACGACCTAGGGCCCTACGCAGGCCGCAGCCCGCAGGCCGCAGCCTGGGGGATAAGAAGTGACCTGTCCTGTCTCAGAGTCCGGCCCGCCCGCACCTGTCCTCCGACGCGCAGAAATGGGAAATGGGGAGGCTGGCAGGGAGACTTCCTGGAGGAGGTGGCTCTGAAGGTGGACGTGAAGAGCGTCCTGGGGTGGGGCTGAGGGGGCGTGTGGGAGTGGGAGATCTCAACCAGGCGCTTGGAAACGTTGTGATCTAAGCAGGGGAGGATGTGGCGTGTTGGGGTCTCAACACTCCCGAGGATGCGGCCCGAAGGGGTGAAGGCTTGTGAATCCCCGGCGACTGAGGAGGACTGACGTGGGTGATCCGCGGCGAGATCGCAGGGACACCCCACTGGCGGGGGAGCCCCCAGCCCCGCCCCACACCTGAGCGGCGGCCCCGCCCCTGCCGATCCATTGGCTAGACCCGCCGCCCGTCAGACGAGCCCCCGGGGCCCGCCTCCAGCCCCGAGCTGCGCCTCTTCGCGTTGGGGCCACCGCGGCAGCGCCACTCGGCCCGGCTCCCCGCCGTCGACCGCGCGGTGCGCAGCCCGCCCGCCTATTCCCGGCGCGGGGCCGCCTGTCGCGGGGTCGGGGCGGACCATGCGCCCGACTAGCCCGCCGCCGGCCCGCTGGCTATGCGTGCTGGCCAGCGTCCTCGCCTGCGCTCTCGGCCCCGCGGTGAGTGTCCGCCGGGCAACCCCCCCCCCCTCAGTCCCGGCCGCCGCGGGTGGAGTGGGGGAACGGCGGGAGCCGGGCCGTCTGTGCGCACGTCTGTGTAAGGGGAATGGGGGCACGGAGCGCTGGGTCTCGCCTCCCAGCTCAGCCTCGGACTGGCTCTAGACCCGAGGGATGGGATCTCGGTCGCGCCTAGTCCCTCCCAGCGCTGCTGGGAGCCCGCTCGGCGCGGTGATCTGAGACACCGGTGGAGGGGCGCCAGGAGAAAGCGTGCTCCCCAAACTTGCCTTCGGTGTCGTGGCTGCGTCGTGCGTGGGGAGAGGAAGTCAGTGGGTGCAAGGTTGGGGACTGTGGTCGATTGGAATGGAAGGCCCGGTAGACCGTGGGTGGAAGGGAGGGAGGCTGTGAGGGTCGTCGTTATGGGCTGTGCCCGGCTGGAGGTGTCTGCGGGGCGTTGTGTGTTACCTGGAGGAGTGACGTCTCAGCAGCAGACCCAGCGCTGGGAAGGGGCTTTGGGGATAAGGCGGCTGACTGGCAGGCCCTTCCTGTGCCCTCCCACTGAGCAGAGCTGAAAGGTAAGAGCCCGAGGTGGAAGGTGGTGGGCAGTGAGGGGTTGAGGGTGGTGTTTATCAGGAAGGGCCAGACTTGTGCATGGGGAAAGCTGAGCAAGGTGTGAACAGCCAAGAGGCAGTGGCATCCTCTTCCTCCCACTCCTGGTTCATCCCCACACAGGTATGTGTATGCCTCTGATGTGTGGCTGTGCCCTTGTGTGTGGCTGTGGGTGGCTCACCTGCAGGGCAGATCCTGGTTCAGGCAGGAGACGCGTGGATCATCTCCCTCTAAGATCAGGGAAGACCTCAAGACTCACCGAATCCAACTAAGCCCATTTTACAGATGGGCAAAATAAGTCCCAAAGACACCTGTTTCCCCCCCCCCCCAATCAGACCAGGACTGAGGTTGATTTTCTCTCTTTCCCTACCCCAGGAATCTGGGGTTGCTGCTTGAGGAATCTGGGGTTGCTGCTTAGTCAGAGCCTAAAACCCAAGTGGGTCCCAGGTGTGGCACCAGCTCCAGGTTGGCTGCTGGGTGGGTAGAGTATATTGATCACCTACTCTCTTCTAGCCCATAGTTACCTCCCTTACCGTCACCTCCACCAAATCAGGAATCTCTGTGTTTCCATCTAGCTAATGTCTTGTACATCCTGGGGACGAGAAGCTCATTGTCTGTCCTGGGAGCACAACTTAATAACAATTGGTAGGAGCCTCCCCTCCTCCCATCGAGAGACATGAGACCCACCTCCTGAGCACTCAAAGCCCCACCTGCTTCTGGCCCTGAGGCCACAGCTCCACAGCCCTGGCACCACTTAGAGCCCCTCAGTGTCCTGGAGCCTCCGGGCCTCGCCAACAGCCCTCTGGCTCTCCCAACTGGGTGTGACCACTCAAATTCTCCTTGGATGAGCCAGGTTTCTTGGGACCACCACTGGTACCTCACTCCCCATCCTTGGAGGCTTCTTAGCCCAGGGGTGGAATACTTTCAGCAGGGCCTCCTGTCGTGCTAGGCCACATCTCTCCCCACCTCCTGAGGCAGTCCAGGCCTGCCTCCTCCAATGCCTACTGTTCCCTGTCCTTCCACATTTTATTCACTCAATACCCCACTCTATCACCTCTTCCAGACAGCCTTCCCTGATTGCTCCAGCCCACTCAGCCCTCCCCCCCCAACTCTGACCCGACTCTTCAGCCCTACCCACCTCCCACCCTGGGCTCTTCTGACCACCCCATGGATCAAGGGCTGTGGTCTGTCATTTTTGCTGTCCCCCACAGCCCAGTGCAGGGCTGGGTCTGAAGAGGGAGGACAAGGAACCCACCCAGGACCAGGTGAGGGCCGCCTGGTTCCCCACATGCTTCTCCACTTGACACTCCTCCCCACCAGACACCACTTTCTCCCTCACTGAATGGACACCAGGCAGTCCCGCTCCAGCCAGACTCAGGGTTGAGGGGGCTGATGTTATCAGAGTCATAAAATGGCAGCTGCAAAGTTCAGTTTAAAGACCCATGGCCTTATCGCTCCTATTTATGGTGCCCTGACCTCAGTCAGGGAAGGGGAAATCTCTGAACAGGGAAGCAAAAAAAGGGAAAGAAAACCTCTAGTGTCTCAGAAGAGGAAGTCTGCCCCAAGGCCACCTGTCAGGCAGGCCTTCTGCTGCCCCTACCCCCTGGACAGCAGACACAGGGCTCCTCACTGGTAGCAGAACTGGACAGGGCAATGCCCAGCCCAGGGACAAGGAGAGGGGTGTCAGAGGAGGAGCAGACCCAGGTCCTTCCCTGGGAAGATTCTCAGGCTGGTCAGGGAGAGCAGAGCCAGTAAGCCAGGAGGAAGGCCCCGGGGCGTGAGGGACATCTCCCAGAACTGAGGCAAGAGTAGCTGAGAGAAGCAGTCAGGGAAGGCTCCCTGGAGGAGGCAAGACAATGCCCCAAAGAGTTTCGCCACATGGGCCAGCCTTCCACCAGAGACTATAAAGGAGCCTCTGTTGGCAGGACCAATGGGCCTGACCCCGGAAGGAGGAAGAAGGCCCCAGGTCCCCCTCTGAGGCTGAGATGGCCCAGGGGTTTGGGGAAGGTTTGGCTCCTCTAACCCCTCTCTGAGGCAGTTGCTGGCCACCTGCTCCTGAAGGGCTGAGTCTGCCGTAGGCATCCCGCCCTGGCCATCAGCTCCCAGCCTCTCCAGAGGCTGTCCACGGCTGGCCCGTCTCTCTTGGCCCCCAGCTGACCACCCTGTGGGCTTCTGGGAACACGGCTACAGTGGGGTCAGGGCCTCCTCCTTGAGCAAAGTGATAACCTCAGGCCCGCCCAGGGCTCCTGGGGGACTGTGCTGGAAGAGTGACCTCCTCCTTGAAGTTTCCAGCCTCCCGTCCTGGTGCTCTGGGTCTCAGCCTTCCCTGACATTTCTGGAGCACATGAGACCTGGTCCTCGCCCTACTCTGTGACAATGGTCAGTTGACCTTGAGAACAAGCTGGTCTCTGTGGAAGGGCCTCAGTTTGCTCATCACAAAAGGGAGGGTAGGAACGTTGGCCCCAGCGTAGGAGAAATGGGGTGAGAGGGCTGGGTTGGAGGCCAGCTGCACCCTGCGACTAGGGCGTAATTTTCCCTCTGAGCCTCAGGACTCTGTGGAAGAGGACTGGTCCTCTAGTCAGGAGTTCCAGGATGCTTGAAGGATAAAGTGCCATGTGAACTGAGATAGGCCATTTCTTCTCTTGATGCCCCAGCTCAGGAGCTCTGGGGACGGGGGTGTCCTCATGAGGTAAGCCAGGCAATGTGGGGTTATGGCTCCAGGCCCAAATAGGTGACGACTTGTCTCAGGGAAGGCTGGGTGGCAGGCACCGGGCCTCCTCGCACAGGGGGCAGCCTCAGCCTGTGCGAGCCTGCCACTCGCAGGGATCCCTCACTGCGGCCCCTCTGGCGGTGGTTGCAGGAATGGGCAGGGGACTAGACGAAGCCCTGTCCCTTTCTCCCTGCTTTTGCTACTCAACCTCCCACGCTCTGCCCTCCCCAGTGTGACTTCCCACCGCAAATGTATACAATGTGCCGAGTCTCACGCACACCTTAGATGTGTTTCAGAAGTAATAGAGACACAGCTTAATGTCTCCACCACATGACGAGACTTTTTAGTCAAACCTTATCGTAAAGATTTTCAAATAGATTTTAAAAAGGAGAATAATATCATGAGCATGGAAATACCCATTCCTTGGAGTGATGTCAGCAAAATGGCAGGATGGGAACTGCCCGTGCTCGTCCCCCCAACCCCTAGGTGTGACAACTAATAACCCGTAACAGTTCGTATTTGCAACATTTCCCTTTGGCGGCTCAAGTATCTTAAAGTAAATTATAGACATGATGACCTTGTGCTGCAAATTGTCTTAAGATGCATCTCTAAAACCAAAGGACATTTTCCCATGTAACTATAATACCGCCACCACGCCTAACAAAATGAACAGGCATTCCTGAATATCTTGTGTTCAAATATCTCCAAACAGCATTTAGTCAAGCACCCCAGTATCATCGGGGGGTTGGGTCTGATAGCGAGGAGCATTCCTGCCTGGGTTGTGACGAGCCTGGATAGCAAGCTGGGGGGTGGGTGGGCATCCAGCCCTCCACTGGGACATGGCCCAGTCTTTATCTGCACTCCTTTCCTTGTGGCTCATGATGTGAGGGTCCATATCTCTCAGGAAGTCCTTCCCGCCCCCGCTATCTGAAAAACAAGCTTTCTGCCCAATCTGTCATCAGAAGAGGGGAAGAGGTCACCAACTGACTCTGGGAGTCTCGCAGCCTCGTGGCTCAGCCCTCTGCATGGGGCCCCAACACCAATATTGCCCTCCACCCCCACCCCGGACACCACGGGTGTAAACTGAGTCCTCTTTCTCCAAGAGTGCCCAGGATGACTTCCAAGAGGCAGAGGATTTGAACCTGAGTCCCTGCTGCTCCTGCCTCGCTGGCTATTGCCACGGTGGTCCTCTGCAAAGAAACTCGGAGAGGCTTTGTGCCCCTAAGTACACCTCACAAGAAGGGCCCTTAGATGAGGCCAGGCTTAACCACAGGCCGAACATCTTTGCTTGTATTCTGATAATGAGAGCCCTTGTCCTGGGACCACCCTGCAATATGGAAAGTTCTTTCTTGCCCCAAGCCCAAACCTGCATCCCTGTGTCTCCCTCTCTGTCTTTACCCCTGCACCCCGCACTACCACCCAGAGTTCAGCCTTTCCCAGGAGGAGGTACGGGTGGCAAAATTTGGATATTTAGAGGGGAGGCTTCCGACTATCAGTAAAAAAGATATAAAAATACATGGAGGGAGGGGTGCCTGGGTGGCTCAGTCAGTTGAGTGTCCAACTCTTGATTTCAGCTCAGGTTGTGATCCCAGAGTCATGGGATTGAGCGGGGAGCCTGCTTAAGATACTCTCTCTCCCTCTGCCCTTCTCCCCCGCTCAAACACTCTCTCTGTCTCTCTCTCTCTCTCTCTCTCTCTCTCTCTCTCTCTAAAATTAAAAAAAAAAAAATTTAAAAATGGGGGTGCCCGGGTGGTTCAGTGTCCAACTTCAGCTCAGGTCATGATCTCACAGCTTGTGAGTTTGAGCCCCGCGCCGGGCTCTGTGCTGACAGCTCGGAGCCTGGATCCTGCTTCGGATTCTGTGTCTCCCTCTCTCTCTGCCCCTCCCCTACTCACACTCTGTCTCTCTCAAAAATAAGTAAACATTGAAAATTTTTTTAAGTAAATAAATGATTTTAAAAAGTTTTTTAAATACAGGGAGGAGGAAGAAGTCAGACTGCAGTGGGGGGGCGGGGAATGCCCGACTCGAGACCTCCCTTCTGGTGGGTACAGCTGCTGTCTGTCTATCCGTGGGACCTTCAGACTGCCTGGGGTTCTGCGGCGCTCGTCAAGGCCGTGGCGAGGCCGGGGTCCCCTCGCAAGGCTGCCCTGGCATGTAGGGCTGGCGGGGCCTTTGACAACAACTGCTAACCTTGGTTGGCAGTCCCCTAGTGCCATTTATGTGTGACCCCGGACACAGCCCTGGGAGTGGACAGCGCTGCCATTTGTCCCCATTTTCAGATGAGGTGGGAAGACTCACCCCAGGTCTCCCAGCCAGGGAGTGGCCGGCAGTCTGATTCTGGAACCTGTGGACTTAACTGGGCTCTGCCGTCTCACCAAGAGACGTTGCTTCTTCCCAAGCAGCTGTAGCATACCCCGGGCTGCCCCGGGACGCAGGAGACATTTTTCAATTCATAAAATGTACAAATCTGAAGTGACATCCCGGGGAATTGTCACATACGTATCTGAAGTGACGGCTCAGGCAATTGTCACCCATGTGTTCACCCGTGTGGACACTGCTCAGATCAAGCTATTCCACACTCCCCATCACCCCAGGGGTCTCCCTGGAGCCCCTTCCCAATAGGACAAGGCCTGATTTCAACTTCTTGGAGTGCCCTCTGCGAAGCTGGGAGCGGGTTTCTCCTCTTTTCTGTGACTTCTGGATCGCATGACTTACCTTACCTTCCTGTGCCCCCACTTCCTCCCCTCTGCCCTTATCTCCTCTTCCTCCTCCTCCCCCTCCTCCTCTTCCTCCCCCTCCTCCTCATCCTCCCCCCTTCCTCCTCCCCCTCCCCCTCCTCCCCCTCCTCCTCCTCCTTCCTCTCCCCTTTGCCCCCATACACCCTCTCCATCTCCTTACCAATTCAAACACAAAAGCCAGAATGAAGGGCACAGCCTGGGAAGCTGGGTTGGGGTCCTGTGTGCCTTTGACCACACTGCTTTCTCTCTAGGTCCTCAGTTTCCTCCTGTGACTCTTTGTTGCCCCATTATTTCAATAGGGGGAGGAGGCTTAAATAAATCATGGGATGGTGAGGGGAGAACAGTAAATGAGACCGCCACAGCTCTTTATTCTCCGTTCCCCAGTCCCCTACAACTTGGCGGGGGGGAGGGGGGTGGAGGGGGGTGGGGAAGGGCCCTCCTTGACAAGGCTCAGAAACACAAACCATTCACGGTGACTCCTAGGGCTTGGTAATCCCCAGGCGGGAAGTGCTTTCTCCGGTCTTACCTAATCTAGCCTGCTGCATTTTTCACCCCTCTCAGAAACCAGCTGCCCCTCAGAGGGACTCCTGTTTCCTCACCATGCTGCTTCTGTCTCCCTTGGCTTCTCCCACCACAGTTCTCCAGCCCCAGATGAGGCCGGGAGTTCTGACTCCAGACAATAGCTGTGGGCTCAAGCTTCCCTTGAGGGATGGGTATGGCACCCACAAAACCTGAGTCAGCCCTCCACCCTGTCTTTCAGAGCCCCTAGCGTCTAACAGCCACAACTCCCAGCATCTACACCCTACCCCAGATCTCAGGGAGCCCCACATGCGGGAGAAAGCCCTCATGGTGGAGATAGAGGGGAAGGGACCCAAGTAAGCCGGTGGAATTAACAAGACTTGGTTAATCCCTGCCCCCAACCAGAGACTCAGGATTCTCCTGCCAACTTCCAGTCTGTCACCTCCCACCTGCAGCCAGTACCATGGCAGGGGACATAAGAGGACCTGGAATGAAGGGAGGCTACAGACTGCCTCACCCTTGCCTGGGTCTCCTCTTCTGGGCTCAGGAACTCCTGTGATAGAGAAGGTGCTGGGGACTCGGTCGGGCCTGAAACTCTCACCTCAACCCACCCACAGGGTCAGGTGACTTTAAGCCCACTTGGAGCTCAGCCCAGCACAGGAATTGGTGAGGGCTTGAGAGAAAGCCCTGTTTTCTCCTCTCCCCGTGGGGCCTCAGGAGACAAGTTGGGAAATGTAGGCAGTAGTCGAAATAAGGAGGGACTTGAATGCCAGTTTTGAAGTGTGGGCTTTGACTGCTAGGCTTTGGGGACCCTGAGGTGCAGGTGGTGGTGCTGAAAACTACTACACTGGCCCAGGCAGGCACTGGAGGCCTGGCCCCTGCCTGTATCCCACAGCTTGTCTCCTGATGCCTCAGGACCCCTTGCTGCAGTCACCCCAGGCTTTTGCAACCTTGCATGGATTAAACATTTTCATACCTTCATACTAGAATCAGTAGGCTTGGCTATATCTGGCTGGGAATTTTCCAACTTCGCGTGTCTGCAGTCCAGAGGGATAATGAGGATGTTTAGCATCGGGAAATAAGTGGAAGAGGAAGTTCAAAGTCTGCCTGAATTCCTCAATGATAAGGACTACAGGGAGCTGCCCTGGCCCTGTCCCCCAAAGGGCAATGGTAGACCAGATGGCCCAAAGCAAGGCCATGGAGAGGAATTGACGCAGTCCAGACTAGTGGTCAGAGATATAGGTCCTATCTAGGAATGTGCATTTGCTAGGTGACCTCAGATCCCTCTTTGGGTCTCTCTTTCCCCTACCCTTCTTCAGATGGGCTCTAGCATTCAACTAAGCTGTGGTAAAGACAGAGCTCATCTTCCAGACCATGCTCACTTTATTCAGAGATACCCCAGGCTCCTAGGTTATCCCAGGGCCTCCTGCCCCTGCTCTGCAAACTGCCTCTCAGGAAAGGCTTTATGGCTGTGCTGATGGGCGGTGCAGGCAGACTTGGCTAGAGAAGCTGACCCGATAGCTTTCCAACGTCAGAAGCTACTAGGAACCCTATGATGCCCTCAGTAATTTTGCAGAAGAATTATCTCTTGGTAAACAGCATGGCCACAGCTCTGGCTTAAGAGGACCCAGTAAATGAGGGCATCCATTGTCCTGTCCTCAGAGCACTAGTCTGGACTCTCTTGGTTACAGGGATAGAAAACTCAACTGATTCTAGAAATAAAGAACGACATTGACTCATGTTGTTGGAAGCAGGGCTACTTTCAGACATGGCTGCATCCAGGGACTTAGATGATGTCAAGAGGATCCAGTTTTTCTCTGTCTCTTCATTCAGGCTTTACCCGTGTGGCTTTCATCATTGTGTTCCACAACAACACAAGAAGAAACAAGATGGTGACAATAGTTCCAGCCCCTGCACCCTTTGAGGTTTCCAGTCTAGTGGGAAAGACAAAATCCAAAGCCCCAGGAATGAGCCTGCTGGCTCTGAACAGCCTGACTGGGGCCATGTGCCAGGCACTAAGGCCAGGAAAGCTCTGACGGGCTCAAGTCTGATCACATGTTGATTTCTTAGAAGAGGGTTCATCAGAACCCCAAGAACTAGGGGTGGGGAAGGAGGTGGTTCCCCCGATAGAGATGAGGACGTGGCACCAGAGGAGGGTAAAGGATGGTAGAAAGGCAGCAACAAGAAATGTTTACTACCATCCATCCTGCGTTCATGTTGTGGGGGGAGCGGAGGGGAGAAGGGGCAGAAGGCAGAACAAACCCTGTTGCTGGAGCTGGGAAGGCACTTTGGGGAGAAGCATGCTCCAGGCAAGCAAGACAGCCCAGCAGTGGGACACAAGCCCATCCCCAGGTTCTTCTTCCAGAGGCCACCTCTGGGGTCCTTTGGCCACCCCTCTTCCCATGCCTGAACAGCACGAGCCAGCCCCAGATCTCTTGAGATAGAGCATCTTGAATGTTTCAGTCTCAGTAATGCTTTTGAACAGGAAGGGAAGCATGGGACCCCCAAAGAGGGACCACCGCACATTTCCTTCAAGTCTCATATATTTTCTTTTAAACAGTTATACAAAACAACAACAACAACAACAACAACAACAACAACAACCACAAACATATATCCTGCTACATAATAGATCTTTGTTACTCTCCATATGCCAAGTTTTAAAGACTTAACCAGCTAATGCCTTTACCCCAATTAGATGATAAAGTTAAAGGTCCAAGATCGAACCCAGTGGGCCTTCCAGGCCATGGCACATGGGTGAGCGAGGTCTAGGTGCTAGGGAGTCTGAAGGCATCCTGGACAAGGACATCCTCCCTTGGGCTAGGCCAGCAGTGGTGCTTAGCTGCATATGGGAAGGTTGGACGGTGAGGACCTCTGTGACAGTGAGGCTCCACCAAGGCCTCCACAAGGGATGAGAGAGTATGAAGTGGAAGGGACTCAGCTGCACAGCTTCTTGGGCACTGAGTTGTCCAGCTTCAGCTTGGACCCCCTTCCTCTATAGCAATGGAGAGCTCCCTGGCACCTGGAATGCTTATCCCTCTGGGGGATCACCTTACTTAGAACAATGGTCAAAGTCACACCCTTGGTGTGATGGGGATACACTTAAGGAAAGAAATGCTTTCCCCCATAGCCCCACTGCAACAAGGCTTTGAGTCAGCAGGGGGAGTTGGTAGAGGCCCGTTTGGCCTACAAGGAAACTGAGGGAGGTAAGGACCTTGTCCCAGGCCAGAAGGAACAAGTTGGAAGAGACACTGAGAGTCTCTGATTCTGGAGCTGCCTCGCTGAACAAGACTGTTGGGGACTATGGCATTCTCTTCCCTGGGCAAAGATGAGGAAACCGATGTGGGGTTGCAGCCACTTCCCTAAAGCCAAAGAGACCAGTGGAAGCTTCTACCAGCTCAGTGGTTCCTCCATGGAGGCCTTCACCTGCCCTTGCCCACCCAGTGGTTCCCAAGACCTGTTTTGTTTTTTTTCTATCTGTTCCTGGGCAGCCATCACCCCTGCTCACCTGTTGGCCCCAATGCCAATGCCTGCCCACCCCCCATGCCTTCACACAGGTCTGGTTCCATCCCTGATCCCCTCGTAGGGTGCAGGAAAGGGGAGAGGAGAGGCATGGGCTTTCCCATCACTTCTCCCCACCTCCCAGAGGCAGGAGTAGGGACAGAGGAGGTTTGGTGGGATGGCAAGACGACCTAGAGGGGCCTCCCTTATTTCCTGAAACCTCCCTTCCTTCATTAGATCTGATATAGCTTAAATTGTTTAGAAGCTAAGAAGAAGGCAGGTGATGTGTGGGTAAAGAGGGCCAGTGTCCCCTTCCCAGCCTGGTGACCCAGGAGACCGAGCACAGGCTCCTGGAACGAGGACAGAGGCTGGAAGATGCAGCCAGACTCCTGGATTCCTCCCAGGCCTGGCTCCAGGGACCAACTCCTCCTAACCAGGTAGCACTAGCTGAGCCCCACTCATCCGCAGAATCTGAGGCAAGCACTGAGGACTCCTCACCCCGGCTGGAGGGGAGCAGAGTCCAGAGGGCCAGCTCTGAGCTCTACAGAGAGGTGCCAGAGGGGTGTCACCCACAAAAAGGCTAAGTTGTTACAGCTGCAGCACTATTGGAGCCATCAGGAAGCCATGACAGGGCCCTCAAGGCAGACCCAGCTTTGGGGACTATGGCCAAGAGTTCTGGGTCCAATCCAGGTCAGGGTTGGGTTTTAGTCTGGGGTTGGGATTGGGGTTCCATCTGGAAGCTGGGTCGGTCAAGTGACAGGCCTTGTTGGGTCTCATGCTCCTGGAGTCTGTGGATGAGAGGTAGGCCGTGGATGAGGCTGACGGGTCCCCCCTCCCCCTGTCTCTGTTCCCCAGGGCACCCGGGCAACCATCCTGCAGCAGGAGGAATGTTACTATCTGCAGCTGATCGAGGTACAGCACAAGCAGTGCCTGGAGGAGGCCCAGCTGGAGAATGACACGGCAGGTGAGGCCCAGCAGGAAGAGAGGGCCGTGGACCTCCAGGGAGCCTGGCTTGTCCTCACCCCGTGAGCCCAGATCCAGGGTACATGCCTCCCACACGCATCAGACGGGAATGGCACCACAGAGCTGCTGGGGGTGAGGAGAGGGCGCCGGGAGAAGCTGGGGGGTCAGGAAGCGAGAAGTCCTAACAGGCCTCTCCGGTCCCATCATCTGCCCCTGGTCTGGAAGCGTCCTGCTGTTAGCCCAGGAGAACACACTACGTGGGGGGTTCTGAGGCCCAGCTTCTTCCTCCCAACCCCAAGCTCTGTACCCAGAGGGCCACCGCACACACACAGGCCCCCGGGCACACGCGCGTCCCTCCCCATCCCAGCCCACCTTCAGCAGGCCAGATGAACCACCCGCTCATTGTGCCGCTGATGAGACAAGTCTCAGTCAGGCTCAGAGGCTGAGCACATGCGGGCCCGGCTCCCCCTGCTCAGGGGGTGTGGGACAGCTCCAGCCTGGTAGTGCGAGGGCGTGAAGGGCGGTGCCAGAGGCACCCTCAGGCCGACGCTGCCCAGCTGCCCGGAGCCAGCAAGGCCATCACATCAGATGACACCTCCCTAGCCCGGGCGCCCCACACTTGGCACAACAGCCTGGGGAAGGAATGGGAGGGATTCCGGAGGCCTTCCTTTGCGAGGTGCCCTCGGGCCAGATTCTGAAGGGTGGGCAGGATGTGGAGAAGCCGAGAGGCTGCGAAGGTGGGAGGCGCCTAGGCAGACTTCCCCTGGGGACTGGGGGTGGGTATGGCTCGAGGCTCACTGAGGGCAGAGGAGGGCTGGAGCCGCTGGGTGGATGTGCCTGCTCCGGGCCTCCCTGCCAGGTCACCCCCCGAGGCCAAACTTGCAGTTATGTAACAGCCTTGCTCAGGAGCAGGGAACATCTTTATATCTCCCAGGCTCCCCCATCTCCTGTCACCTCTCTGAGACTGACAGTTATGCAACCCTTCCTGGATCCCTCCTTCTTGGCCCTGGTGCCCAGAATCTCTGCTTCCTACACCGTGAGTGAGTGCGTGTAGCCTCATGGGTGGACTTTGCCTCCCCAGCTCTTGAGGAAGGACAGACTCCTGTCTCCTGAGGCCTTAAGACTGAGACCTGGGTGAGGGGTGGCCTGACCATCCACTGCCTATGCACCCCTCCCCACCCTCCAGGTGGGAGAGGCGGGAGACACCGCGGACCGTCCTCAGCAAACCCCAACAGTAGGATCTGGGGGTGCACGTAGCCCAGAGAGGCCCTGACCCCGGATCTAGGCCCCATTGCACTGCCTCCTAGGCCCCAAGGGTAAGCCACCCTCGTGATCCAGGTGAGGTAATTGCTGGCACAGGGTGCCTGTCCGCTGCCAGCATCCTGTCACCAGGAAGACAGCCTGGGATCCAGAGGAGGGCGAGTGAGTCTGCCCATGACCTTGTGTGGGTGGGGCTCTGTGCGTGCTCGCACACATCCAGATGCGTGCTCCTGGCCCACGGCCGTCTGGAGCGGTCTCTGCGTCTGGGGTCTGTAAGCTCTATGTCTGACTCTGAGTGTCTGTGTGTGTTGTGTGTGATCGTAGATGTATGAGTGTGAATATCTGTGGTGTGCCCAGTCATGTCTATGCATGTGTGTTTGTGACTTGTGCGTGTCTCTCTGTGCCTTTGTTTGCTGGGGTCTGTCCTTCCATGTGCAAGTAAGCATGCATGTGTGTATATTTGCATGCATGACTGTGGTTCTTTGTGACTCGGAGTGCTTGTCTGTGTGTGTGTCTGTCGGTGCACACATATCTATAAAATGGCACAGTGGAAGCCCCCACCCTGCCTCGCCACCCCCGCCCCAGTCTCCAGGATGTCTTTCTTGTTGAGGTGGCAGTCCCTTTCTTGTGGGGGTGACACACACAGCCAACAAGAGCCCTGTTTCTCTGTGGGCCTGGGGACATGTGTGGTGGGGCCTGTGGGGCCTCTCTGGGGCAGGCACACAGAGAATACTCCTGAGGCCCAACCCAGGACAACAGGCTCTCCAGATAGCCAGCGTTTTTTGTTTCTGATTTAAAACAATTTGTTTAAGTTTATTTAATTAGAGAGAGAGAGAGCAAGTGAGCATGAGTGGGAGAGGGGCAGACAAAGAGGGAGAGAGAGAGAATCCACACTGTCAGTGCAGAGCCCGACTGGGGCCCAAACTCACAAACAGTGAGATCGTGACCTGAGCCGATGTCAGGAGTTGGGTGCTTAACCGACTGAGCCACCCAGTGCTCTAGCATTTTCTTGGCTGTTACTCCCTTCTCAGCTTCCTGACCCTGCTGCCTCCTCCAGGAAGCTTCCCTGACCACATGCCTCTAATGGACTTTCTTCCCAGGGTTCCCTGCCATGTCCACTGGCCTGCACCCCAGGACAGTTCACAGCCCAGTCCTGGTGGTGTTGAGACTCCTTGAGGCCAAGTGCAGCCCCCCACCCAAGGGCAACACCCAGTCTCCCTCTCCCTGTGCCACTTGTGGTGAAGCAGAGCTCAGGGCCAGAGACCCAGCTCTGAAACTGCTCTCTGACTATGCTGCAGCTCCAGATCCAGAGAGCTCTAAGTCTGGTGAGGACACAGACACAATAACTGGCCTATAAAACAAGGTGTGCCCAGCATTGTCAGAGAGGGCTGAACAGAGTCCAGCAGAGCAAAATTCCCCAAGAAATGGGCATCGAGCCCTTCAGAAGAAGAGGAGCACAAGAGGTTTGCTGGAGAGGGAGCGTATGAACATGCGAACAGGCTGCACCATTCACCAGCAATGTGACCTTGGGCTTAGTTACCGAGTTGCTCCCTGCCTCAGTTACTCGTCTGTAAAATGGGAGGGTTAAATAAATAAGTTATGTATTCAAAGAGGGTAGAACAGTGCCTTGCACATACAAAGGCTACATAAGTATTTGTTGATATTATTAATAGCGTCTTGAACCGCTAGCAGGATTTACCAGGCATGATGAGCCCCTACATGGCCTCCAGAGAGGCTGGCTCAGGAGCGGGGGAGGGACCGGGAATCAGAAGAAGGCCACGGAAGCGTCATGACAGGGTGGACAAAAGGGCTTGGGGCCCTCAAGGAAGGGAGGCTGTGTTCTCTGGCAGGGCCAGAGTGGATCTGGGTGTTCTCAGAGAATGGATCAGAGAACGGATCCAGGTGTTCTCAGCCTTCAGCCATAGGTGCTACCTGGCTGCTGCAGCCCCGGAAGGTACCCCTCCCCGGGGCCACCCACCCCAGCACTCAGAGTCCCGAGGCTCTTTCCCACGTGGCGACATCCTTTCACCTCCTCTCTCTCCCCAGGCCCCCTTCTTGAGAACTTAGGAACCTTCGGACCTGGGCAGGGCTGGGCTTGGCTGAGCTGGCATTGACTTTGGCTCAGGGGTTGGGTTTCCCAAGGAAATCTATGGGACTGGCAGGGTTGCAAAGAAACAATTAAACCTCCCTCAGGGAAGGGGTTCCAGGGGAGTTCCAGTCCCTCAGGGGCACTCAGACCCTGAACAGGCAAAACCATGCATCTGCCAATTCAAGCAGCCCCCTAGGGACTCCACTGTGCACCCTTCGCTAGCCAGCCCTCGAGGCTAATACATACATGGTGGAAAACACGGCCTGCAGTGCAGGGATTTCTCTGAACTCCCGTCCTGGACACCACCACCCCACAGCACAAGTCACAATTTGACGGAGTTAGGGACATCTATGTTGCTTTTGACTTCTATGAAGACTCCTCAAGAACTAGCCAACCCCCAATATACCCATCGTCCCATCACACCCAACACCTCCTTTTATAACAAATATTTTCTAATGTCTCCTTTCCTATACAATGAAATTCAGGACATGTGCCTTCATTTTTTTTTTTTTTTTAAATGAAGTTCTGATTGTAAAAGGAACATAAAAAGGAAAGTGATTTATAATAAAATACTATGTACATATTCAGGCACAATCACACTAAAAGATAAGAAGACACAGTTTGAAGGTTGTCCCTATAAACTCTGGGAATGCAGTAGCTATAGATGTAGATTGATACATACAGCAGTTGCTTCACTGACTCAGGTTCACGGGCAACATTGCTGTCGGTAATGTGATTTTCCAAAACCTTGAACAACTCTTAATAATGTTCAGCATTTGAGAAAGCACAGTCTTCTCTCCCTTTACTCAGTTGCATTTCGGGAAAACCCCATGTATGTTAAGCCTCTGCGGTAAGTGCCTTGTGTTTAGATGTGAGATGGAGGAAGAGTCTAGGCTCCGGCCATTACAAAAGAGTTTCACCTGCACAAAGGCCCAGTGGCTCGTCTGAAAGTCTTGCAGAATACTCCGCTTACAGAATATCTCCCTGGCACAGACCCATCAAATGCCAGGCGAGGCCTCCAATCTCTGCAACAAACAAAACCCCACCACTGTTCAAAACACCCCCAGGGGGCACTCCAGCCCTCACTGAGGACTGTGGAGCTGTAGTGATGCCTCCTCCCCACTCCCTGTCAGGACAGGCCCTTTACAGCCTGGGCAGGGTGATGCCACCCACCCCTCTCAGACTGAAGTCTCCTCTAGGTGGGAGCCTGGAGGGAGAAGAAGAGTGGGTGCCTGTGGACTCAGGCCCCAAGCCTGGAGGCACTCGGTGGCCATGCTGACCTCTGCGTCCTCTGCCTTCACCCCTCAGGCTGCAGCAAGATGTGGGACAACCTCACCTGCTGGCCAGCCACCCCTCCGGGCCAGGTGGTCGTCTTGGACTGCCCCCTCATTTATAAGTTCTTCTCTCCAGTTCAAGGTAAGAGCCTTGGGTGGAAGCAAGGGAGCCGGGGCAGCACAAGTGGTGCCAGCTGGAGTGGGTACTCACCTGTCGAGGCAGTGAGAAGGCAAACGGGAAGGGGACAAGGGGGTGAGCAATTGGGGGTGCGGGAGGAGCTTTGTGGAAGAGGATGTGCCAGAACTAGGTCTTTGAAGGATTCGTGGGGTTTGATTAGCTCTTCACGTAAAAGATAAACACGTGGGAAGGGCTCACTAAATATTTGCTCAGCAGTTGATAACCAATTGACGGACAGATACAGGACTAATTATGGCTCCCATGTTCCCCGTTGTCTTGGGCTGGTCGTGATTCAGTCTTTCACTGCCTGGAGCCGATGACCTTTTGGGCTTTGCTTACACACCTTGTCATGTTTGTTTGTTTGTTTATTTGTTTGTTTTTATTTTGAGAGACAGCGAACATGAGCAGGGGAGGGGCAGAGAAAGGAAGAGAGAATCCCAAGCAGGCTCTGTGCTGTCAGCACAGGGCCTGACACAGAGCTCGATCCCACAACTGTGAGACCATGACCTGAGCTGAAATCAAGAGTCTGACACTTAACCAAATGAGCCACCCAGGTGCCCCACACCTTATCATATTTTTAAATGAATGTTCCCATAGAAGGCAGAAAAGAAGAGGGGCCTCTTTAGGAACTGGGCTTTCTTGTTACTGATTAACCAAAGAACCTTTCCTGCATATATTCAGCCATTCTTTCATTCAGTGAATATTTATGAAACATCTACTAGCATGACAAGCATGGGCTAGACAAACACAGCATGAAAACAGCCATGCTATCTGCCCACAGGGACCTAACGTTCTAGTTGAAGAGACATTTAGCAAGAGAACAAACACGTGTCACAAATGGTAAGAAGCGCCAGGAGGGAGAAGGGGGTAAGGCACAACATTAAGGCAGGTGTTCACGGATGGACGGGCTTGCCGAGGGGGTGCTACTGCAGCTTCTGTCTGAGGACCTGGAGGCCGGAAAGATCCTGGGCTGGGGGATCACTGAGAGGGAGAATCAGCAGCCTGTGGGATGGGCACTAAGGCAATGCAGTGGAGGCCAGGGCGGCTGGAGCAGAGAGAGCTCAGGGGAGGGAGGAGAGGAAAGAGACAGGTGGCAGAGGCCAGACCGTGCTGGCCCTGAGCACTGACTGAGGACTTGGGATTTTTTTTCCTAAGTTCACTGAGAAGCCACTGGAGGCCTGAAGCCAGTAACTGACATAGTCCAATTTAGGTTGAGGTTTTTAACCAGTAATTCAGATTTTTCATGAGAAGGAGGGATTCTGGTAGTGCCATGGGAAGACCCATTCACAGGGCAGCTGAAAAGTGGTAATCGTTCGGACTTAGAGTGTGGGTGGCAGAGGAGAGAAGTGGGAAACTTGCCCATGAAGGGTGTGCCAGGCTCATGGCGGGGACGGAGAGATCCAGCATGCCCCTCTGGGGTTTAAGTTTGATGAGCTGAGACACTCACCAAGGACTAAGGGAGAAAAAAAAAAAAAAAGAAGACTAAGGGAGGAGCAGGTCTGGAGTGGGGAGGATCCCAGGGAGGAGCAGGTCTGGAGTGGGGAGGATCCTTTGGAGGAGCAAGTCCAGAGGGGGAGGACCCGAGGGAGGAGCAGGTCTGGAGGGGGAAGCATTAATGAAGAGCAGGACCCAGAGTAGAATTCAGAGGGGGTGCCTGGGCGGCTCAGTTGGTTAAGTCTCCAGCTCTTGATTTCAGCTCAGGTCATGATCTCACAGTTTGTGAGATCGAGCCCTACGTTGGGCTCTGTGCTGACAGCTGGAGCCTGCTTGGGATTCTCTCTCCCCCTCTCTCTCTGCCCCTCCCCTCCTCGTGCTCTGTCTCCTCTCTCTCTCTCTCTCTCTTAAATAAACATTTAAAAAAAAAATCTTTTAAAGAATTCAGAGACTGAGCAGAAAGACTCTTGGGCATCTCTTACTTCAGGTGGCCTTTCCCTCTCTGGACCCGTTTCCCTGTTTGTACAATGGGGACAGGAGGTGGGCCAAAGGGACTCTTCGGGGCAGGCTGGTTTTTCCCCCCAGGGCCCCGTGTTGTGGCCTCGGCAGTCAGTGAACGAGAGGTGTCAGTGCCCTCCCTGGGGAGTCTGGGAGCAGTCACAGATGTGCCATATTCCAGGCCAGCCCCCACCTAGCCCAGCTCTCCAGCGGAACCCGGCACCTGGGTGGGTAGGTGAGGAGCTCCTCTGGCAGCTCTCAGGTGTCCAATCGGCAGAGCCTGCAACCAGCCTTCTCTCAGATTCCCTGGAAGTGCCTGCTACTTGTGCTCCTCCCTGACACTCTGCTAATTGCATTCCTCCTGACGGCATTTCCTTCTGTCCCTGCTGGAATTATCAAGGCAGCAACTTCACATAAGAATCTGGACCGCAGCCCACCATCTGGCTAACCCTGAGGCTGCCAGCCTCCATGGGGCCCACATGGTGCCTTGGTGCAGATGAGAAAAAGGTAGCCCTTCCTCAGGCAGAGTCAGCCTGTCACCAGAAGCCACCTTGTGACAAGCTGAATATGAAATAGATTGCAGCCCCCACCATTTATCAGCCAGATGCCCTTGTGCAGTGGACAACCTGCACAGCTGTACTTGGTGCCTTAGCCTCTGAAAATGATGGAGAGAAAGAGGAGACTAAGTTAGAGGCTGAAAATGTAAGGGAAAGAGGTGTGTTTTCCTGGGAGGAAGGTGTAAGCCAGTGACCTTAAACTCCAAAGAGGGAAGTTTGAGAGAAAGGCAAATGTGAAGCAGGAATAATACCATCCCTAACTCTAGTCCCTTTGGGTGACAGGACTGAGGAAGGAGTGTCCTCCCTGGAAGGGTTGGAAGGGACCTAGTTCTACAGGGAAGGCTGAGGACACCTGAAAAGAATAAAGACGGTAGAGTTAGAAAGAAGTCATCTCCCGGGCTGGGTAAACATCCCGGGGGAGGAGTGCTGGCCAGGCAAGGGATTGCTCATCCAGGGACCAAAATGTTTGCGGGGACCTGATCCTTTAATTCGTGGTCTGTATGTCTTTCGTCTGTGGTGTTTTTACCTTTAAATATTTGAAAAGACATTTTTTAAGAGTGAAAAAACTAGGATCGCTAATTTGGTTGAGAAAATTCAACACAGGCTGCTAACTGTGTCTCTGGGGTCTAAGGGACACCTCCTCTCCCCGCCTCACCACCTGCACTGTGAAGCCATAGATAAGAGAGTTGTGATGCCAACCTAAGACGTTTGCCCTGGTTGTCTGGGACAGGATACCACGGACGGGCTTTTAGCAGGAGAGCACCACGGTCACATAGAGGATTTAGAACAATCTCTCCAACTCTCTCGGGTTGGGAGTGGGGTAGCGGGGACAGGAAAGCAGGGAGAGCCATCAGGAGGCTCCTACCTAATTCCGAGGAGATAAGGTGGTGGTGGTGGTGAGGAAGGGAGGCTGGGGCAGGACTCGTGGCTGAGGTGAGGTGGGGGGGGGGGCGGAAAGAGGGCAGTGGGAAGGAAATGAATGCCCGATTTCTACCTCTAGTCACTGAGCCGTGCTTTTCACATGGAGGGCCCAGGGAAGAGTGGAGGGGTGGCTGTGACTTCTTTTCATGACATGGTGAGCAGGAAGAGACTCCTTCCTGCATATCACCCTCTACACACGCAAGTTCTGCTGGTTCCCAGGGCCGGACTGGGCTGCGTCTTGGGGTCCCATGGTGGCCACCTTTGAGATCTCCTCAGGAAGAGTTCCCTTTGAGACCTGGGCCCCAGTCCCAGGGCTCTTCAAAGAGGCCACCCAACCTTGAAGATGTCCCCCTATCCCCTGCCTTCCCCCCAATACCCAGGGCGGCCAGGGTTCCAGGGGACAGGGTGGCCCTTCGGCCACTCTGGAAGTTCAGAAAGGTGCAGTCAGGCTAACCCAGGTCTGTATCCCAAGCCTGCTGCTTCCTTGCTGTGTGACCATGGGCAGGTCACCACTCTCAGCCTTGGCATCCCCCTCTTTGAGTGGAACTAATAATAGCTCCTAATCACTAGCTTTAACACAGTACTGTTTGTTGCCTCCCCCCCCACCCCCCGACAGAAGGCATGAGAAGCTGCTGTGTAGATACAGATGGGGCACCTAATTCATGGTACCAGGTGCCTGCTATGTCATGGGCCTGGCCCATGAGGCCCTGGTCCTTCTGGTGAGAGTGGAGCTCAAAACTTGAGGCATTAGTGTCCCAACCTCAAGGCTGGCTGATCTGACCTTGTCCCCTTTTTCTACTTGCCCCAGGCTGGTGGGGGAAGTCCACACAAGAATCGGATCCTGGGAGGGGCCCACGGTGAGCTCCCTAGATCTGGGGCTGAAGCAGGCCGGCGGTTTACTGACGGTCTGGTCGAAGCCCGCCTGGGCCACAAGGGGGAAAGCTAAGGAGCTGAGCAGGGCCAGCAGGAGGACCTCTCTCTCCTGCTGGGAGCCCCCTGCAGCAGTGTGCTCGGGAGGCCTGCGCGGGAAAGGGCTGCCGAATCAGCAGCCGGCCCAGCCCAGTGCCTCTTCCTCAGCAAAGTCCCTCCTGCTTCCTCCAGGACCGCGCAGTGGCAAGAGACCCAGGCCCAGCTAGTCCTCCCTGACTGTCCCCAGCCCCCCAGCTGTCCCTCAATTCCTCAGCCATAAAGTAGGGTGCTAAGAACCTCTTTCAAATGGCAGCCAGGAGGATTAACAGAAATAGCAGACAGGGAATCACCTGGTATATTCCAAGCCCACAGCCAAGTTTAGAAATAGTGGATGTACATGCACGGTGGACACCCTCCCCCCCCGCTCCCCACCGAGCTCTCTGGACAGCTCGACGTCTCCAACAGCTCTGCACCTGGATACCTGACACAAGTCCCCAGGTCCCTTCAGTGCAGACGGGGGCAAGGGGGCAGCTGAGAAGACTCTGGGGGTCACACCTGCTTCTACCCTCTTCTCTCCGTGTGGCCTTGGGCAAGTGACCAACCACTTGGAGCCTCACTTCTCAAGTGTGAATTGGGCTTCCCTTCCTCACTGGAGGGTGGAGGGGACTGAGACACTGAGCCTACACTGCTCTGTACAGTACTGATGAATGAAGAGTTCTCGAACTTGTCTTTGTGATGGAGCTGCTGCTGCTGCTGCTGCTGCCGATGCTGCTGGTGGTGGTGATGGGGACCATGGTGGTGACCGTGATGGTGACGATCGTGGTGGTGCTGGTGGCGGTACTAATGATGGTGACAGTGACGATACCAGTGATGATGGGGACAGTGGCTGTGGTGCTGGTGAGGAAGGAGCTTTAGGGCAAGGACGTCAGGACCCATCTTCTTTCTCAGCTTCACCTCACCTCCTTCCCTACTGTGCTCTCCCTCCTCCTCCCTCTTCCTCCATCCCTTCACCTCCTGCTCCTGCCTCTTCTCTCCTCCTGCCACCCCCACCCTCCTCTCTCCCTCTTTCCTCCTCCTCCTTCTCCTCCTCTTTCCCCCTTCCCCTCCCCCATAAGCCAGCTTTCGCCCCGGACTCCAGTGCCCCCTTAATGAGTCCTGGGATAGAGGGACGGGATCTTCTCTGGCTCACCCATTTTCCTTCTTTTTTCTTCTTTTTTCTTTTTTCAGTTTATTTATTTATTTTGAGAGAGAGCTAGAGAGCAAGCAGGACAGGGAGAGAAACCCAAACAGACTCCACACTGTCAGCGCAGAGCCGGATGTGGGGCTCAAACTCCCAACCCCGGAATCATGACCTGAGCCAAAATCAACAGTTGGACGCTTAACCGGCTGAGACGTTCCGGCGCCCCTGGCTCACCCATTTTCTATTCAACTCCTCTCCAGGGCTAGAGAGTGGGCAGCCTCAAGGTAGCCCTCAGGTCACAGGCACTCTCATCAGCCCTGTCCCTTCGCTACAGCTTTGGGCCTCCAAGGACAGTGGAGAACTCAGTGAAGTTCAGCCGTAAGCTCCTGTAGCTCCATTCCCTGCACACACGTGCCTTTGCCCGGGCAGGTTCCCTGCCAGGACTCCCTGCTTCTCCATTCGTGGGCATTTCAGACCTGCACCCTTAACCAGGTGCCCTCCACCCCCACTTCCGGCCTCACCTTTGGTCCCTCTCCAACAGCACATCTGAGCCACACCAGGTGTGGGAGGAAATCAGGCCCATCGGCCCAGGCGAGCTGACCCAGGAGGAGTCCCGAGGCCCAGCCACAGGACAGAGAAACCATCTGCCACACCGGCTCCTGTGGCCCTGTGACAAGAGTGAACATTTAGCTCATGACAAGGGCCATGGGTCATTCTGTACCCAGAATTCAGGCCGTGACAAAAATCGCTTTATTTGTCTTGCACCCGGGGTCAGTTTCAGACGCGACAAGGGGCAAAGCTGAGCCCAGGCATGTCTGCTCTGACTGTCACTCGTGTTGCCAAGCCCTGGAAGAGCTTTTCCCTGCCCCCAAGTGCCCCGGCAGCTCCCTGGGAGTCTGGGTCAGGGCCGCTGGAGCCTGATACAACTGGGGGTGCCGGGGAAAGGCTGAGCTCAGAAACAGCCCGGCCCCATACCTACTCCACGGACTCACCTGCTCCCAGCCTCAGCCTCTCTCCTCTCCCCCTCTTCCCCCCCACCCAGGCCGCAACGTGAGCCGCAGCTGCACCAACGAGGGCTGGACGCACCTGGAACCTGGCCCCTACCCCATTGCCTGTGGCTTGAATGACAAGGCATCAGATTTGGAAGAGGTGGGCCTCAGTCCGCCCCTGCCCTCCCACAGTGCCCTGGCCTGCAAGGCCCCTTCCACCCTCTCCCAGCAAGGAGTGAGGTCGCTGTCTATGCCGAAGCCAGGACTCGTGGGGTCTGCCTTCCCCAAGCCTCCTCCCTTGCCAGGCCTGCATTTCCAGGGGCTCATCCCCCTCTCTGTCCCTGACAGGGAACAGGAAGGGGACTTTCATGAGGATGACACACAGTGGCAAAAGCTGAAACAGCACTCGGCCCTCCGGCCGGGCCACCCCGCTGATTCATGGAAGCCTTGCTCCAGCCCTAGAGGGGCAGGGAGGGCAGATATCATCTCCCTATCTCATGCAGAGGGGAAACTGAGGGACAGATCCTCAGCAGCCAGTCAGGGACAGGGACAGGGACAGGGACAAGACCATGGTCCTCAGTCCCAGAACAGGCATATGCCCTGGAGCAGGTGAAGCATGAATGGTTGCTGTGCAGATGTGGGCCCCGGAGCCACGTGGGGATACTGATGGGAAGCGAGAGTATAACTGGAGTCCTCAGCTAGGAGCCCCCTCACTGCTTTGGTGTGGGGTCGTGGGTATGTGTGTGTGTCCGTCTGCTGTGACGTTTGTCCCACCCCCAGACACCCTTCTCAGAGCTTTTGCTCCTCCCACAAGGGCAACTTCTTCAGAGGCCTTCAAAGCCCACCAGGTCCCCAGGCAGGATCTAAATCCCCCAAATCCCACTTAACCACTTGCCTGTTCTCCAGCAGGGTGTGGGACGTGGAGAGAAACAAGGGACTCACCCAGTGGCCAAGGATCTGCATACATGTCCCTAGGGAGGGTTCCTGGAGGGGCCAGCCAGAAGCCTTTGGATTCCAGATTAGTCCCGTCCCCCTGCAGAAAGGCTAGATTGCCCTCCTCCTGCTGACCCCTGCCTCTGAGAGCCCCAGAAGGGAAATTGTCCCAGTGTCGTCTTTAGTATTCTAATTCCCTGTGTGGCTCTCTCGCTGCATGGCGGGAGGTCCTCATGTGGAGTCTGAAGGGCACAGTGTTGGGCCGCCGGGGGGCCGTGCCCAAAGCTGGCACGGAAGGGGTGCTGAACACATGACTGCAGAATGAACAAACAGGCACATGGAACGCGTGAGGTCTTTGCTCTTTCCGTCACTGACATTTCCCTCATGAAAGAGCAGAGAGAGGAGGTTCAAGTCAACCCCCGCCCCGCCCTGGGAAGCAGTCCTGTCCTGTCTGTGGAAACCCAGGGGAGGGGTGTCAGGGGTCCGGGGACTGGAGGGGGCGGCTCAGCTGCTCTTGGGACCCTGGAGTCTCTTCATCTGCCGAGGCAGGGATGGGAGGCAGGGTGCATAAGGCACGCACCCCTGCCAATACCCCCTAGGTGAGCCCACCCCAGCCCCACCTAAGACCCCCAACCCCGCCACCCTCTTCCCTCTAGCAGCAGCAGTCAATGTTCTACAGTTCTGTGAAGACCATCTACACCGTCGGCCACAGCCTGTCCCTCGCTGCCCTTCTGGTCGCTACAGCCATCTTGAGCCTGTTCAGGTGAGGTCCAGCCACAGCAACAAGCCTCAGAGCAGACCTAGCCAGGTCGCTCCTGTGCTCGAGCCCAGCCTGGCCCAGTCATGCTCTGGCCCCCTTCCCTGTCACCCCCAGGCAGCATAGAGTCCCTGCCCTGTCCCCCTACCACGCCAGCCTCCCCTGGAGAGAGCAGGCTGCTCAAAGTTCTCCACCTGTCTCGGCCTAGTCCCCGTGGGATGGCCCTGCACCTGGAGATCGGGCACCAGAGGGTGGGGCAGGCTCTGGAGGCTGAGGCACTCGGAGGCCAGGCTGCGCCAGGGTTGTACCTGGGGGCGGGGCCTGCCCTTGGAAGCCCTATGCTCCCCCACCCTGCCCTTGCTTCGAGCGCTGGACAGTGTGGTTGGAATGGGGGGTCCGAGGCCCCCTCAGCCTCCCAGCTCTGCCCGCCTCGCACAGGAAGCTCCACTGCACGCGGAACTACATCCACATGCACCTCTTCATATCCTTCATCCTGAGGGCCACCGCTGTCTTCATCAAAGACCTGATCCTGTTCAACAGCGAGGACGTGGACTATTGCACCAAGGGCTCGGTGAGGACCCCGCCCAGGCCCACCTCCCTCTCCCTCTTCGCCTTTACCTTCTGCAATCTCAGTCCCTCTCCACCTGCTGCTTCTCCCCTCTTCCTCTCTTCTCCTCCTCTCCTTCCTCCTCTCCCTCCCCAAGAATGGCCAAACCCCTACCCAACCTTGAATCCCACCCCCCTCCCAGCCACAGGAAGTGGTGCTTAGCCACCTGGGAGGGAGCTCACAGACCTGCCCCTGCCTGTGACGGATGCCTCTCCTTGGTGGGAAATGCGACGCTTCATAGCCAGAGTCCACAGTCCCCCGTCCCTCCTCTGTTGCTAACTTCCAGAGTGATCTTCGGGAACTCCCTGCCTCAGTTTCCCCATCTTGCAAGGACTTCCAAGCTTCCATCCTACTCCCCCACCCCTACCACCACCTGGATTCGGTCCAGAAACACACACAGCCCTTCTCTTCCCTTCTTCCCCTGCCATCAGTCCGTTCTGGGCCTTCCTCAGGAAGGGAAGTTAAGACAGTGTCTAAGGAATTAATTGCCCGTCACTAAGGGGTCCATCTCCAAATGACTGTGAGCTCAGGACCCCCTCCCTGAGTGCCCCGGAGCTAAGACAGAGAGTCCAAGACCAGCCCTGGCTCCTACCCATTCCTGTGGCCAGTGACTCTGCTTCATGAGGACCTACCCCAGGGGCAGTGCATTATTTTGGGCGTCAGCAATACCTTCTCCTCAGAGAATGGACCTATGATGGTGGAGTCTTAGGCATGTAGACAAGAAGGAAGGGAAACGCAGGGTGGCCACTCTGGACAGTCCCAGAGCTCCTCAGAGGATCCCACCCAGGAGCTGGGGCCCATGAGCCATGGACCCGGAGAAGCCAGGAAGCCTCCAGCACACTTGTTAAGGATAATTGTGGAGACCGGCTTTCTGATTCATTAGCAGCTCTCGGAAGCTTTTCTAAGGCAAGAAGCACAGATAACTGTCCTATTAAAGAGATGAGCTATTCTAGTTGCAAGGCAAGTGGGGGAGGATGGGGGACACAGGCCCGCCTGTAGCTGGAAGGACTGAAGTGGGACCTGAAGGAGCTTGCAGCCACAGGAAAAGGAGAGCAGACTACTGAGGATGCCTCAAAGCCAAGGGCACAGAAAGGAAGGAGTGGAATCTAGAGAGCTTCCCGGAGGGGGGAGGGCTTTAAGTTCTGGCTCACAGGTATTGGGGCTTGATCTGAAATGGAAAACTTTCTGGGAGAGAACAGAGGACAGCGAAGGTCCTCCAGTTGTGCCAGGTGGGCCACCCAGAGCCCCAAGTTGCCCTACTTCTGCCTCCTCTTGCCTCTTCTCCTCAACACTTCCATCAGGGCCCCACTCCACAGCCCATAGCCTACAGCCCCACATATTCAGGGAACCCTTGCAAACCCAAGCAAGAATTCTCCTCATACCTCTTCTAGCTACCTTCTATCCTAATTGAAATAAGGTGAATGAGTAGGTGGGGGCGGGGTTAAGTGAATGGGCAGGTAGACGGATGCTGAGTAAATAGATGCGTGGATGGCTGTACAGGTGGAAGGATAGATGGGTAAAGTAGGAAAAATTGGGTAGATGACAGGTAGAGGGGTGGATGAGTAGATAGGAGGTTGGATGAATGGATGGATAGCTGGTTAGGTGTGTGGGTTGGTAGAGGATGGCTAGTAGGTGGATAGGTAGAAGAATGGGGAGATAGGTAGGTGAGTGCGTGGGTGGGCTGATGGACGGGAAGATGAATAAATGATCAGTGGATGGACAGACAGATGGGTGAGCTGGTAGAACACCTAGTGGGTAAATAAACGGATAGGTGGGCAGATGGATGGTTGGATGGGTAGGTGGGTAGATAGACATATAGAAGGAAAATGAATAGATGATAAATTGATGGATGGATCGTTAAATCTGCAAACTTATCCCCAACTATCAGATGATCTAAAATCAGGGATAATGGGAAAACCACCGGGTACATTTCGAAAGGGACAATGCAAGAACAACAAAGAGATTAAGCTGGCCGTGCTGCGCCTGTGTTTGTTGCCCCAAACGGAGATGTGGGCAGGCAGGGGACCCCAGTGAGCCCCTTCTCTGTTCCTCCCCCTGCAGGTGAGCTGTAAGGCAGCCATGGTCTTATTCCAGTACTGTATCATGGCCAACTTCTTCTGGCTGCTGGTGGAGGGCCTCTACCTGCACACCCTGCTGGCCGTCTCCTTCTTCTCTGAGCGGAAGTACTTCTGGGGGTACATACTCATCGGCTGGGGTATGGTACCAGGGAGGGCTGCCAGGCTGGGGACGGAAGGGGCAAGGCCTGGGGAGCTCACTAGGGGGTGGGTGCCAACCCTGCCTGCACTCGTAGGTCTCCCTGGGCTGCCGGTCCTGCCTACCAGGCTCTAGGCCAAGAGTTGACAAAAGTCCGCCCCAGTGTCTGACCCCAGGGTAGGTGCCCTCAGGCTGCAGCTGAAACTAGAGCTGATCTGTGGGACAGAGAGTTTCTGTGAGCATCCATTTCCCCTTCAGCCCTTGAAACGCAGGGCCACTGCTAGTCTGCAAAGTGCCCCTGTCAAATTGAGAAAAAGACCCTCCCTTTAGGGGGACACAGCCCCTCGGGCATAGCGCTCCACCCCCTCAGTAGAGCAAGCATGTTTGCACAGTGAACGGCCTGTGCAACCGCAGGTGGCAGCCCCGGAAACCCACTCTTCTCTCCCTCCCTTTCTCTCTCTTTCTCTCTCCTAAATCTCTCTCTTGTGCCCTTTTCTCTTTTTCTTTTCTTTGGCCCTGACAGGGGTGCCCAGCATATTCACCACTGTGTGGACAATCATCAGGCTCTATTTTGAGGATACTGGGTGAGCTGCCACCCCGCCCCCTCCCCCAGGCTGCCATCATCTGGGGCAGATCCCCTAGGTGGGATGAAGGGAAGCTGGGAGGCACAGACTCTGGGCCTATGGTCTCTAAAGGGCTCGGGGGCAGAGCCGGAGCACCTGGGAGGGCCTCTGACCCTGGCTGAGGACAACCGTTCTCATTCTCCCCCACCATGCCCTATCCAGATGCTGGAACACCATCAACTCCTCATTTTGGTGGATCATAAAGGCCCCCATCCTCACCTCCATCTTGGTAAGGCCTCCTCCCACCACGTAGAGATGGGGAAACTGAGGCCTAGATCGGGTAGTCCACTGACTTCAGGTCACACAGGAAATTCGTGTCAGGATCACAACGGAAACAGAGGCTTCCCAGTGACTCGGGGCAGGGTCATCCCCATCCTTTTCCCCATCAGTTTCTCCTCTAGGGTAAAGAACACAGACGGGGAGGGCCAGTCCTTCAAGATGTGAAGTGGAATTCCCAGATGACCCCCCAAAGTGGGGAGAGCTAGGGAAGAGAGAAGACGGATAGACAGCAGGGTCCTGGGGAAGAAACCAGGACATCAGTCTGGGGAGCTGGACCCCTCAGCCTCCCCTCTCTGACCACTAACCTTGGCCGCATCCACCAGGTGAACTTTATCCTGTTTATTTGCATTATCCGGATCCTGGTTCAGAAACTTCAGTCCCCAGATGTTGGCAAGAGTCACAGCAGCCCATACTCGTGAGTATGCTCTGGCTTCCCTGCTGTCCCCATCCCCCGTCCCCAAATCTGCCCACGTGTCTTTGAAGTTTTCCAGGAAGTCAGGTGACTCCAGAGTCACCAAAAAGCCACCTTGCTCTTGCCCACCTCCACCCCCCATGACCTGGCTCAGCCCACAAGTGTCCCCCGCTCCATCCCTCCCTACCCTTGCCAGGCCCATAAACCCCGTGCCCGCTTCCCCTGCAGGCACTTACCTAGCAAGCGATCTGCCCCAGGTATGTATCCACTGCCAAGCCAGGGAGCTTGAGAACACAACAGATCACTTGTGCCCTATTCACACCAGGTGCCCAGTCCCTGGCAAGGGCCTGGCACAGAAAAGGGACACAGTAAGTACACAGTAGATGGATGCCCTGGGGGAGCCCCCAGCTGAACAACAAGATAGCCACATAGGATTAAGTAGTCCCCAGGAATAGTTAACAGCAGTTTCCATGCCAGGTGTGCTAAGGGGTTTCCACATATCATCTCATGTCATCCACACAGTCTCCTATAAACTGTCCACATTTTACAGGTAAGGAAACTGACACTCACTCCCTCCTCTTCAAGGATTTGGGAGCACATGGCCCTGGTAGGGGGGAGGGCACAGTGTCCCTGGGACAGTGGTCATGCTCCTTGCTTGGAAGGAAAGGTGTGAGGGCTGTCTTCTGCTCTAGGCAAGACTGGAGAAATAGGAAGGTTTTCATGAGAACAGGGCTTGAAGCCAGAACTAAAGAAACACGGACAGGGTGGCTGTGAGGAGGTGAGTAGGGGTCTGCATGCCTACCGATGGGAACAAGAGACTGATTATCAGTGCTGCAGAGACAGGACAACCCTGGAGCATCCCATAAGGCCCGCCCAGTCCTGGGATTCTGGACCGTTCTTGGCCTGGCTTCTCTTTGGAGAGTCTTGTGCTGTGGTTCTAAGATTCTTAGCTAGAATGTCACGAGCTGCTGGATTTAGGATTCTATTCTGGAATCCTGTGATTCTCTCTGATGAGACTAAGACTCACGTTCCTGGTGTGACGGCATTCTCCCCCGCTGGGTGCGTAGGAGGAACTTCCCCTCCAGTCTGAGAACAGGGCCTGTAGCCTGCCAAGGGGCAGTACATCAGGCCCGGGCATCCTTATCCTCTGCTTTGCCTGTGGGGCCCGGTTTGCCCCAATGCACAACTGCTCCAAAGGGCTTGAATCTGAGGCAAAGGAAGCCGGTCATCACCAGGTCCACGTGGGTGAGATAGAAACTGAGCAGCTGTCGGCAGGCAGAGGGGTGGGGGGAATAGGAGATGGGGCTCCCCGCTGAGGGGCTGTCGGCTCCCACTCTCCACCTCCCCATAAGCCTTCAATTTAAAGAAAGCCTCCATCTGTCAGCCTTGGGCATGCGGGAGAGATTTGTGGCCCAAAAGGGGTGGGCAGTGCTCAGGATCTTGGCATGGCTGGGACCCAGGTCTAGGAAGGAGCAGGAGGGGCAAGGCTGGGGGACCTCGGGCCCAGCACTAGGTTTCCCTGGACTGACTTCCGAGGCAGAAGGGATCACGGCGGACACCCCCAGCCCTCAGGCCTCTCCCAGCCAGGGAACCGCGAGTTCACTCTGTCTGGACCGGCTGAGGTCAGGTGGTTGGGAGGCCTGAACCAGGATGAGCCCTGCTGCACAGGAGAGGGATGAGTCATTTAGAATGAATATCGACCCTGTCAAACACACAAGGCTGGAGAAGGAGGAGCTGGTCCTTCAGAGCCTGCTGAGAGTGTGTGTATGGGTGTGGGGAGCCAGGGAGGAAGGGACGCAATCTCAGAAAAGGTGGCAACTTCTAGAGAAGTGGACAGGCAGAGAAGCCAAAGATGGACTAAACCAGGCATAAACCGGAGTGCCCAGCATCCTCCCAAGTGGCCTTGGGCATATGTGGTCAGCACCCCAATTACAAAATCTTCCTTCCCAAATGTCCTCATCCCTAGTAGAGAATTAGTCTCTTGTGGATGCACTGCACTTTATAAAACCCAAAGTAGTTCTGAGTTTCCAGTGAGGCCCATTTCTGTAATTTGATCATATTTAACATACATTTACCCCCACTGTAAAGATTAGGGAAACTGAGACCAGGAGAGGGGGAACCAGGATCTCCTGTTAGCTGAGAACATCTCTCCCTTGGCTGCCACAGACCCTGAAATACTATGTCTCATCCTCAGGGTTCAGCACTGACCTCCTCTATGGTCTCTCCTCCAGAAGGGTGAGAAAAGAGAGCTTCCTTCTCCTTCATGCTTCCTTTTAGGCTAGGAGACTTGGAGAGGGGGTGGAGGTGGAGGGTAGAGGCACTGCAGATATGGAACAGGAACACATGTGCACATAATATTTCCAGGAGCCAGTGGCCTGTCCTCACACATCCTGGTCATCATCCCTACCTCCTATACGCACTATCTGCCCTCCCTCTTGTCCCCAGGAGGCTGGCCAAGTCTACTCTTCTGCTGATCCCCCTGTTTGGAGTGCACTACATCATGTTCGCCTTCTTTCCCAACAACTTTACAGCTGAGGTGAAAATGGTCTTTGAGCTCGTCATGGGGTCTTTCCAGGTATGAACCATCCACCAGTCTGCATTCTTCTCTAGGCTTTCAGGAGATTCAGCCTGGGGCCTTGACCCCTTGCCACTGGATTCCATTTTTTTCCCACTGTGATAAGTCCTGATTAAGCACCTACTTTGCCCTTTGGTTAATCAGGGGAACGTAAGGACCAGGGCCAGGGGTGGTACAGGGGCTGGGGGGCTCCTGGAGTCTGTCCACCTCACCTCTCCTACTCCCTTCCTCCCCAGGGGTTTGTGGTGGCCATCCTGTACTGCTTCCTCAATGGCGAGGTAAGCCCCTCCCAGACCTTGGGGGCCAGGCAATAGCACTCAGGTTGAAACTCAGGTTTCAAGGTGCGGAAACACTAATGGGATAAGTGCAGAGCAAGGATGGGTTAAATCTTGCTACTCCAAGTGTGGTTGTCAGACTAGAAAACAGGTGATGGCACATACCTAGGACCTGGTTAAAAAGGCTGATTTCTGCCCCCTGCCCCCCAGACCTGCTGACTTAGAATCTGCATTTTAAGACACACACACACACACACACACACACACACACACCTGGGATTTGTGTGCACATCGGTTTGGTTAAGTGGCTGTGTCCAGCAAGTGGGGATAGGGGCAAGGGGGTGGACTGCCGGTGGAGGCTGAGTTACCGTGGAGCCTGGTTACAAAGCACAGAAATCCATCCACTCAGATGAGCGCGAGTGAGCTGGAGGGCAGCGATCAGGGGAATGGGGATTCAGCCACCCCCAGGCAGTACCCCTCCCCCTCCCCGACTGCATTCTCTGATCCTCTCTGCCTCCTACCGCCTGTGGCTCCAAGGCCTTGATTTGACCCGGGGCCCCAGTGGTCCCACTGTGCACTAGCCTAGGTAGCATCCGGGTCTCTCAACTTAGACTCCCCAGGAGGATTTGACTGGCTGGCTCGGCACCCTAAATCCAGAGCAGCCCGATCAGCAGTGGAGGAGGCTTACTGGGGGCGGGCTTCAATACCTCCCTTTCCCCAGGTGCAGGCGGAGTTGCGGCGGAAGTGGAGGCGCTGGCACCTGCAGGGCTTCTTGGGCTCGGACCCTAAATACCAGCACCCGTCAGGAGGCAGCAACGGGGCCACATGCAGCACGCAGGTCTCCATTCTGACCCGCGTCAGCCCGGGCGCGCGCCGTTCCTCCAGCTTCCAGGCCGAAGTCTCCCTGGTCTGACCGCCAGGCGCCCAGGGGCCCCCGGCGGCTCCTCCCGTCCGCACCACCCACCCCGGGCGGCACCGGGGACCGAGGCCTGCCCGGGCGAGGCCAGCCCCGGCCCTGGGCTCGGAGGCTGCCCCGGTCCCCAGGCCACTGTCCGGAAGCCCCTCAAGAACTCTGCCCTTGCGCTTGTCTGAGAGTAGGGTGCACAGATGCGGGAGCCGCTTCTCTGCAAGCAGGTGCGCCGGGGGCTCCCACCTGAGGAGACGTGGGGTGGAGCTCAGCCATCAGACTCCTCCCCGAAAAGTCCTCGTCCGCCAAGCAGGGCCAAGAAGTCCACACACTGTCCCCTGACTCGGCGCTGGTGGCTCTCGGGCGCCGTCCAAGGCAGGCAACTGCCCGTCCTCGGACAATGAATGCGGGATCGTGGTGTGCGCCGAGGACACAAAGATCTTGCCCCTGAAGATCACCGGCCACCACCACCTCGACGGAGCCTGAAGTTCCACCATTGCGTCAAGTTCCTTTGGGTTAAGCATTACCATTAAGGCATCTCTTCCCAGATGCGGTCGCCTCCCCCAGCGTCATCCTCTGAGCTGCCAGCCCTTCCCAGTGGAGGAGTTTGCCTCAGACGGGTGTGGTTTTGATAGGGAGTTTAGTTTGGGGCGCACAGGTATCTCCATAGTCCCTGCTGAAGTGCAGTGGTCCCAGGATGGCTGGAACGATCGAGACTGCCACCAGCCCTGCCATCCCTACAGGCAGTGGGAGCTTCCCTTGGCCGCCCACCTATGTGCCAACTATCAGAACCAGGCTGAGAGATGTGCGCTCGTGCGCCCCTTAATCCTCCCATCAACCCAGCAAGGTGGGAACTACTGTCCCTATTTCACAGGTCAGGAAACTGAGTCTCACAGAGAGGTGCCTCGCCTTGTCACACAGGTAGGGTTCGATCTCAGATCCGTCAGATGAGAAAATGAAAGCACAAATTCTTAACTGCTGCTTTTTATATATTGTAACAAGCTTCATCCTCTTAGTTATTTGTATCACCACTGATATTATTGCTACCATCCCTGCAATCCCATTCCCACCCCAGCCACACTGGAGTGTGGCTGAGAAGTCCTCTAGCCCACATATTGTCTGGACAGGAGCCTGGTGGTCAATAACATCCTGTGCCTACCCTGCACCCTGTGGCCACGTGGCTTCCTGCCCACACTCCAGCCAGAAGATCCCCTCAGGACTGCAAACAGGCTGTGCGACAATAAATGTTGGGTTGAATCGGCTTGGCTTCCCTGGTGGTTGATGTTCCCACGTGACCTAAAACGGGGACCAGCTTTCAACTTACGGCCATTTTCCCCCATTCAGAGGAGGGGAGGTCGAAAGCATCACTGAAGCCAGCTGTCACCACCCTTCTGGCTTTGGATGGGAATCCTACACTTCTAGGAGAAGCGCGGAGTTCTAAAGGCCTTCACCCCATGTCTCATTGAATGGTATCCCATGTCTTCTGAGCGTGGGGAAGTTATACTAGGTTCTCGTTGTGTCCCCTGACCTTCTAAATCCAACCAAGAGAAGGAAATTCTATTCTTGGATTAGTACAGAACAGCTGACCGAGCTGCCGCAGTCCCAGAAATGGTTAAGGGGAGCATGTTGCAGGCCACAGGGATTCCTGCAGACAGGGGTGCATGGGGTATAAGCTGACCATGTTTACACTGCCCAGGGTTCAGGTAAAAAGAGATAGAGGACAGAAATGTCACCAAAATGAGTGACAGAGCCAATACGACTGGTGGAATGGTTTAGACACAGGCAATAGGGCAAAGTAGATGATTTCAGTTGGCAAGAGAGGTCTCCCTCCAAAGCCGTTGCCTGACCCCTTGGCTTCCACTTCCTGCAAACCTGCAGAGGGGTTGTCTTGTTTGGGAGCAGGAGAGGGATGCCAAGCTGGTAAAAAGAAGCTAGAATAGGCTGGCAAAGCCTCAGATCTGCTTACAAGGCTCCTTCAAAGCCTTGTCCTACTCAGTACCATCCCAGAACCCGTCACCCAATGACAGCCCCAACCAAACCAGCATGCTGAGGAGGCCTGAGTCAGGGGTGGTCAGGCCAGGATCAGAGTCACCGTGAACCCAGGGCAGGGGCAGCCCCAGGCACATACCCTTGGACCAGTGGCCCAGCAGGTCTGACAGTGGCAAACTCCGTCTAGAGTCACATGTCACGCCTGCCCTGTGCATGGTCAGCTGTGGGACAGAGAAGGAAATATCCCTACCTTTGGTTTCAGCCGCTCTCTGGCCTGCTGGAGAGCGCATTCCCAGCACTCACCGTCCCTTCCTCTGCCCGGGCCAATGGTGGTGACCACCAATGGGGTGTGGAGAGCTGGGCATGGGCATTTGGGTCACCCGGAACTTGTTCTATTCTTCCCCAAGAGTCTCCCATCCCTACTACTCCAAGGCATGGGGATAAGAGATAGGGAACAGGTGGGAGGGCCATGCTCCTCTCGCCCAGCTGGGCCATGTCACTGTCTGATTTCCCTCCCTGCCTCCCCAGCTCAGTGCTTCTCTAAACTGGTTCCAGAGATGTCTACCCGTAAGGTCCAGAAGACCCAGCCCTACTCTTTTAGTCCTGATTCGAATTCTGATATTCTTGTAGATCTTGAGCAGTTCCCTGTATCTCTGGGCCTCAGTTTTTCCACCTGAGGGATCGCTAGGCTTAGCTCCTGGCTAAGGCATGGGTGGCTAATGAGGAAGGGGCTGTCCAGAGCCCTCTGCCACCCGCTGTGTCCTCTGGGCTAGGGGAGGACAGCAACTGGAGGGAGATCCCCAAGCAGACTGGGGACCGAGGGAGGCACAGAGGTTGGAGGCTGTGAGAGAACAAGAACAGTTCTCTGGAACTGAGAGATGAGCTCAGGCTGGTGGAAGAGGGTAAGGGGAGGAGGGAAAACAGAAGTGGGAGGAGTCAAGAGATCCAAGAAGTGGGGCATTTGCAGAGGAATGGGCAGGACCTTGCCTCCCAAATCAGTGACCCCACAGGCTGCCTGAGCTATGGGAAGGCCAGGAGGGACCACCCTCCAAGCTAGACCCAGCCCATCCACCACAGTGCCTGAAATCCCACCGTTAGTGAGTCATAGCTTCACAGTAAAGGAGAGAGCCCAGGGGAGACCGGATCGATCAGCCAGGAGGGTGGCATATGAAGCAAATGTGGGGAGACGCAAGACACGGGCAGCAAAAGGGAGAACACTGGTGAGGTCCTGCCCTGAGAGTAGGTGAAAAGTCCAGTGTTGGGCATTCAGGAACAGAGAGAAGCTGAAATACTGTCTCGGGTGGACAGAAGCCAGGAGCAAACATCCCCAGGTGCCTATGGAATGGGAATAACCACGAGCAGAATTTCTCCTGCACACCTTCTTCCCCCCAACCTCCCCAGTCCCTCTCCTGCCTTGCAAGGCACTTGTCAGGCCAGGCCAGCTCATCTCTAGCGCCACCTGGTGGGTACCTCAAGGACTTCATCAAGGTCGGCCTTTGGGACCCAAACATCACAGGGTTCAGGCCCCTCCGTAGCAGGCCAGGTGACACAGAGGGCAGGCCTCTCTCCTCAGCTCCATTTCAGAGTGAAATACAAGAGGGAAAATGTAGTGAGGCCACAGGACTGGTGACCCCAGGGACAGCCTAGGAGATTAGGGAGACCCAGAGCCCAGTCCCTAGACCCAGTCCCCTGACTTCTGTGGCACACAGTGATTCCTGTCCCAGTCCCAACTGTAGAGTTGGGCCTCTAGGGCACAGATTAGGCCCTGGCCCTTGACTGAGCCCTGACCCCAGGTCCTGAGGACAAAGTCCAGTTAACTCCGGTGGGCACCTCCTGGAAAGAGGAGCAAGGAGCCCCGTCCAACCTGGTGCAGAGGGCCACCATCACTGTGATGGCAGAGGCCACCATGTGGACAGTACCTGTCACTCTGGGGCACAGGCTGAACAAGGAGGGTGGCCAGTGTGCCAGCTGAATGGATAGGGAGCAGCCTCCCAGGTGAAGAGACCTCAAGTTTTCTCCAAAGACTAAGCAGGGGTCTCTAGGTCCCAAGAGAGCATGATGGGTGCCAGGGACACCCAAATCCAAGTAAGCAGGTGCCTGGGGTGGGCCCTTAGCCGCAGGAATCCAGTGGAGGTTTCTTAAATGAGGCCAAGGGGATGAGGGTGGTCTTGGGTCCTGAGAAGGGCCCCAGGGGCAAACTGAAGAAAAGCTGCCAGTCCATCATCCAGGTGTGAGGGAGGAAGAAGAGAAGGGGTTTGGGGAGATGACCTGGTTGGGGACATGCTGAATGTAATGTCTGTGGGATGTCTGGGGAGAGCCCCAAGGCTACTGAAATCAGGATGGAAAGAGACAAGGCCCAGGCAGGAGTGGGGAGGCCTGGGCAGCCCCCATGGGGCAGGGGGCACAGGGAGTCCGTATCTGCAGGCACCTCCATCTGGCAGTGCTGGGCCAGGCAGGAGAAGGAGTCAGAGTCAGCCCCTCTGTTCCCACCACTTGCCCAGGGCCTGTTTTCCTGAGAAATGACCCTGCCTCCTCCCAACTCTCCCTATGTGGGAACAGGAACTGCTCTTATCTCTCCCAAGGGAGGGGGCCAGAGCCACAGCTGGCAGTCATTAAACACCCTGATCAGGCCGGGGATGGTGGAGATATTAATAGCCAGGAGTCAATGGCCCAGGAGACACAGCCTCCCGAGGAGAGGGACAGTAACCTCAGCAGGCCATGGGGATGAGGAAGATGGGTCAGGAGACCATCCTGGCAATGCCCTAGCCTCCACGCAGGACAGATGGGGGTAACCAGAGTCCAGAGAAGGGAAGGAACTTGCTTGGGATCACCAGCAAGTCACTGGCAGAGCCTGGCCATGAACCCAGGTCTTAAAATCCCAGAGCCCCGCTTTGTTATACGGATTGTCATAGGTGAGATTCATCAAGAGTGCCCTGTGCGGAAACAGGCAGAGCAGACCTAGCAGGAGACACTAACTCTTTAGTCTCTTTCCAAAAATCTTGATATTTTGTTCATTGTGTATTTTTTACATTAGCTTTGATTTTTTTGAAGTATTGCATTAAAAAACTGTTTATCCTGATTACTGAGTTTTTTGCCACCTCCTTAAAATTTGCATCTGAGGCAAATGCCTTGCTTACCTCACCCTGGTCCCAGCCCAGCTCGTACAAGTCCCAGTATCCCTAGGTCCCAGTATGTCAATGTGCAAGAAAGGGAAACGTTCTGCACCGGCCTCTATGTGGCTCAGAGGGAAAGGGTCCCACCTGGGTAATGCCTAGTAAAAGTAGGCAGCTCCAGGGTTAATGCTGTGGCTCAACCTAGTATTTTCTGTCTGTCCCCTCTACCTTCCTCAGTATGTTGACTTTCATCACAGACGTACCCCCTCGTGATTGCAGATGGCTGTCACTACCCCAGGCATCATGTTCTCACAGAACTCCATCCAGTGGCAGAGAGAACGTTTCCTGTGTGTCTCCATTTATCAGAAAGATAAACTATCCCAGAACCCATCTTCTGCACACTTTCCTCAGGCTTCTGGGCCGGGACCAGGTCACATACCCAAGGCCTGGCTGCAACTTCCAGAAGGAAAGTTGATCTAATAAGGAAGGAGGGAGGGATGGCTGCTGGCTCTCTTTCTGGATGTTTCTCTGGGTAAATTTGTGGCCTGTCAGCATCCCTCCATCTGAGCCTGGTGGTATAGTAGTGTGAGGTGTGTAATGTAGAGGTGAGGAAGTCCCATCAGTCCAGAATAAGTGCACAAAACAGAAAAGACTCTAGGTACTTTGTGCAGAAAGATATTGAATGTAGGGAATTAAATGTAGAAAGGTCTGGAGGCATGGAGTCAGCGCCTTGGCTGTGAGGGCCATGGAAGTGAGGGCACACGTCTGCCCTGTGGTAGGTCATACTACCCCAGCTGCCACCTTGCAGGAAATTACTGTCAACATCCTGGTTGCACACCCATTAAGCTGTGACAAGAAAATGGAAGGAACAGTGTCCTGCTGCTGTGAAAACTCCTGTCTGCCAGATCCCAGCCAGCAGCCACCACACTGCGGGAAGAATGGCCTCTGCCTCCCTTCTGTCTTCCAGCTCTCTCCTGTGGTGCTTTCCTCTGGTGGGGCCTAGGTTGCATCCAGATCCCCAGCAGCAAGGGGGCGCTGGGAAAGGTAGTCCTCAGCATTCCAGCCCCTGCAACACACAGGAATATGGAAGGGGCAGACGGGGATGGTGGCAGCACAGAGGCTCAGGTGGCCTTGTAGCCCGTGTCACCAGAAAGAGCCTGAGATAAGAGTCTGTGATCAAGAAATAGGAATTGGGGACAGAGAAGTGTGAAACAGGGAAACGGGGAAAGCCAAAATGGTGGTGAGTTATTGCACTGGTCACCGGTGTGGCTACTGGTTCCCTCTATGAGAAACAGGCAGGACACGCCTCAGAAGAGTCCTGAGGGTCAGGATTAACTGCTGGTTCCCACCATCTGTCACTCCAGGTCTGCCATGTCAGTATCGTCATACTTCCACGCATGAGTTGTCAATGGGTTCCTGCAGGTGTCCCACACCATGGCTTCGGAGGAGCTCTGGGCAGAAAGTGATAGATGAGGTGGGGAACAGGTTTTTCCTGTAGAACTGGAAAAAGTAGGTCAATAGGCTACAAGGCAGCAAGTCCAGTATGTGGCCTCCTGCCGGCAGTGCGACCCTCTGTACTAGGGTCTTTCCACGGATACTCACTGCGGCCAAGGTATTCATAGCCTGTTCTCTTGGCTGGGGCCCCAGGGCCTGCCCTGGCAAATCCGGCCCCGCCTTGGCTCACCCTGGCCCCTCAGTCACGCCTCTCTCCAGCCCTGGGTGTGAGCTACCCTCACCTCACCATTAACCATGGCGGTGCCACATGCCAGGCCCACCGGCTCTAACTCGGCCACCTTCCTCATACCCTTTGGAGCATGCAAGAGCTTCTGGCGGGCCTGCCAGGCCTCTGGGAGCTGAGAGAGGCTTGGTGGTGCTCACTACAGCCTTCTAGCCATCAAATCCACCCATCTACTGTCTTTACCTAGTGGGGCCACCTAAGGGGCACAGGCTGCTTGGGAGACGGATTCCAAATGCGGAATGGGACAGACGCCTGCCCCCTCTGTTTTCGCTTTTTAGGGTTTTTCCCCCCTCTCAAGATTTCATCCCAGAGGATGAGACCATGACACATCTGAGAGATTCTTCCCCTTCTCGGTCTTGCCATTCACCAACTTAAGATGGGCTTTCCACCCTCCTCCTCCATCCTTCCTTCCGGTTTCCTGAGAAAGTGTCCCCTGGGTCATAATGGTGGAGTGGCTACTAGTTTCAGGGGTTGGGAGATGAGAGTTACATTGGTCCAATATTTTCAAAGTGTGAACTCCATGATATTCATTCAGCAAAGAGTCACTGAGCCCTTACTGTGTGCACAGAGGGACCAAGGCACAGGCCCCACCCTCACAGAGCTGACCCTCTAATGGAGGAGTCAGATGCATAAATGGGGAAAATTACACGAGGATGAAAAAGGACAGCGCAGGGAACACAGTCAATAATGTGATAATGTATCGTGTCAGATGGTGACCACACTTACCGTGGTGAGTGCGGAGTAATGTACAGAGATGTAAACCCACTATGCTGTACCCCTGAAACTAGCACTGTATGTCAGTTACACTCCAATAATAAAATATAGAAAAATAACCTATTGATGTTCACACACAAAAAATTTTAAATGAGGAAAATTACACAAGGAAGAAGACAGGATGAGGGGCTAGAGTAAAGGGGTGCTCTGTCAGTTAGGATGGTCAGAGGAGGTCTCCCCAAGGGGTAACAGTGGAATAGGAGCAAGTCATTACCCCATCTCGATAATCAGAGGATTTTAAACCACAGATACCAGAGCCAGGGCCCGAGACCTTAAGGACCAGGTCAAAACAGGCAGTCCCCTGCCTCTGCAGCAGCAGCCTGAATAGCATGTGAGGAGAGCACGTACCGGGGGCCTGGGCCTCACTGCCTAGCCCAGGGCTCGGGTGCTCACTGCTTCCCGAGTGACCAGGACGGGATGCCCGCCTGGACATGGGGAGGCTTGTTTCTTGGGCCCTCCATTGCAACAGTGACCTAGGCCCACAGACTCCATCTGGGTGTGCGGACCAAGAGGTTTCCCCCACGACCCCGCCAACCCCAGCTCAGTGTCCTCAGCGGTGCCAAGTGACAGAGAACAGGCAGCTCTTGAAAAGACTAATATTTACTCTTCAACTGGGAGCTGGCACAGGCCGTTTCCTGCGACTGGCGTCTGGCTCACCCCATGGGATGGACACAACAGGAGGCACCCGGGAGACAGGCAGATGTCCCTGCGGACACCAGCACCCAGGATGAGGCAATGTCGCCAAGACGGGGACGGCATGTGCCGAGGCCCCATCCCACACAGCTCCGCTCCGTTTGCACACCTTCGTGGCGGAGCGCTCACGATCTCCCGGAGCCCTGCTGTACGGCCCTGTGAGAAAGTTCACCGTACTCTTAGCCCCGTGTTCCTCGCTTCTGGCTGCTGCTCTTACCCCTGGGGCCTCAGAAAACGTGCCTGGAATAACCCCTCAGGGCCATGGTGGTCCTGGTTAGCTTCACCCTGCCGGCCCCAGCCCCCTCGGCCTTCACTTCCCCAGGCACATGCTTTCGGCTGTCGCCGGAACAGACTATTTCTGGGGTGGGAGGAAGGACTTGCCACCGGGGGCACCTCCGTCCCTCCTGCAGCTGTGTTCCTTTTTCCCTGAGAGTCCCCCGTGAGAGTCCTTCAGCTGAATGCCTCATGTGGGAAAGAGTCTCCGCCAGGAAACTACTGGTCAGACGGCGAGAATCTGGGAAGGATAGAGTCCCCGGTGGCCAGAGCTGGCTCACCCATCTACTTTCCCCTCTGGAGTCCCCTCCTCTCTGCTTTCTGCCCTTCCCCTTCCGCCATGTGTTCCAGAAGCGCTCCCTGACCATTACAGCCCCCGGCCTCGGCTTCAGTTCCCCCACCTCACCCACTGGAGAACCCTGGGAGCTCAAACACCCTGCCAGCGTTTGGGGCTAGAGCCCTGCAGAGGCAGGCCTTCCCAGCCTCAAGTCCAGTGAGGGTTGGGCACAGCGGGGGCAAGATCCCCGGGGGCAATGCAGGCCCCCTGGTTCACCCAGGGCTCTCAGACCTGGATGCTGACCCTAGCAAGTATTCTTCTTTCAATTCCTTATTGTCTCTGTCCCTAACTCCCATGCTCCTGGCCCCTTCAGGCCACCACGCGGATGTATTTAACACGTATCTTTTAGCATACATTCTTACAAAATACTTTATCATTTTGTGTGCGTAGATCTCCAATCACATAAATGTTATTTTTCTATTCAGTTCTACGTTTTGAAGACCCATCCATGCTGCTGCATGACACCAAGTCTGGAACTTCCGCCTGCTGTGTGGTGACCATGCTGAGCCTGCGCACTTTACCTGTCCGTGCGTGGAAGACACACGGATTGCTTCCTGCCAGTACAGATCATGCTTCTGTAAAACCTAACTTCACACAGGTCCCCTTAAGGATCTGTGTGAGAAGTTCCCAGGCACATAGAACCAGGAGTGAAGCATCCACATCATGAGGCCTGAGCCCACTCAATTTGGGTAGGTAGCCGAATTAGTTTTCTAGGGCTGCCGTGACAAAGTACCACAGACTGGGTGCGTTAAACAACAGAAATTTATTTCCTCACCGTTCTGGAGGCTGGAGGTTGGAGAGCAAGGTGTCGGTAGGGTTGGCGTCTTCTGAGGTTTCTCTCCTTGGCTTGCGGATGGTTGCCTTCTCTGTACCTCCCAATGCACACACGTTGAGGTACTGGGGTAGGGGTTAGGGCTTCAACATATGCATTTGGGGAGGGCACTGTTCAGCCCACGACAGGGGCACTGCCTTTCAGATTGGCTGTGCATGAAGTCCTATAACCACTCCCTCCCTCCAGCATTCGGTGCTTCCTAAGTGTTACCAAACTAATAGGCACAAGGTGACATCTTACTGCTGTTTTAATAGGTACTTCTCTGTTATTTCTAATGATTTTACACATCTTCCTATGCTTATTAGCTTTTTGGGTTTTCTCTTCTGAAAACTGTTCATTGTTCTGTCTTTCTGGTTGCTGTCTTTCTTGCTGACTTACGGGAACTGATTGTACATTACTGGCTTCAGACATTCTAAGTACCTTCTCCCACTCATTTTCCCCGTGAAATCTTTATTTGTATGCAACCAAAGTCATCAATCATTTTGCCTTAAGCGTTGTATCTGTAACATTTTTATTTAAGAGCACTTTCCCATCCTTGGTCACAAAGATACTTTCCTTCATGTTCTTCAATGAACTTTATCGGTTTTGCCTCGCACATCCGACCCAGTGACCTCTTGGAGCCGACACCACAGAATTAGGCAGCACTTCCCTGCCAGGCGCAGCCACAGAGACCCCTTCCTCTCTGAGCCTCACTCCTCCACTGGCACTGCTCAAGGATGCTTGGCAGTTGTCTGCTCCCTGGCCCCGTCAGGAGGTAGAGCCCAAGAAAAAGGAAGGCAACTCCGTAGCCGGAACCGGCACCCGGCCCTCCTGGAGCCGGAAGGGCATCTTTCATGGGCCAAGATCCCCCTTCACTCTTTGTGGTGCCGCCGATGGCACACAGTACCTTGTCAACAAGGAGGTGGAACCAGGTGGTGGCCAAAGGCTCTGCCAACTCCCAAATCCCAGAACCCGGTAACTTAAGAGTCTACTTTGGAAGTCTCTGCCCTCCCCCAATCAGGACAGACGGTAGAGAGGAGCTTGGACCATGCATTCCCCACCGCGCCTCAAATATGGGCAGAAAATTGGTGCATCTGTTTCCATTCTGGGAACTTCGTCAGCTGCTTACAGGGAGGACCTCTGTAAAAGGGTGCAGTCCCTTGGGCCCCGAGCCTGACGACCGGCTGGCAGCTGCGCCTCCTGCTGGCCATTCTGTGGTGGGGCTGGTCCTGGGAGATGGAACTCAATGGTCCCTCAGAGCACGGCCAGGAGCTCAGAGCCTAGAGCAGGGCAAGTGCCCGCTCACAGGCACACAGATAAGCAGGGGCAGAGCCTGCATAGAAGGCGGGCCTCCCAGCCCCCAGGGCTGCTCTGTGACTGCTATGTTGGCTTTTCCAAGGTCTTTCCTGGACCCACGATCACTTTCCGGAGTCTGGGGGTTGGTGCTAAGGACTGAGGCCTGGCACCTGTCTAGACATTGGAGACGAGGATGTGAATTCCACTTCTTTCGACACCCCCCGCTCCATGATGCCAGGCCCACATCACACCCTCTAGGAAAACGGACCCAAAACTCAAAATTTTTTACACAAATACACACAACGTAATAAGCACCTTAGATTTATTCTCCTCTCACTTCTGAAGCCATGTTATTTAATTTATATATACATAGTATATAAATGGCTATACAATATTCTTTACATATATTAACACGAGTTTAGGCTTTACTACTGTGTGAGAGTTTGTTAAAACATACCCATCATTTATTCAAAATAGATCTTTGTTATTACATGAAAACAGTAAGAAGCTTGTACAACATGGACAGCAAGCATTCAAAACGCATATGTGAAGGAAATGGTTTTGCCCTGGCTAAATCAGTCTCAATCTTTTACGCTCTTAGTAGAAAAGTCTATTAAATGAAACAGAATTCGGGGGAGGGGGGGTCAAGTCGTACAAATAATTCATTAAATATACTTCTGAAGTAACCCCAGAATCACAGAAGCGTTAAAGAAGGTCACACGTACCAAGCACAGGTTAGAAGAACAGAATGGATTTGATAATTTGACCCGAAATAAAAGGCGCTTGTGAGCCGCGGCTCTGCCATCAGCACACACGGACAGATGTTTCCATATCCGGCCATTCCCAGGTCTTACTGACAAGCCCTTTTCCTCAGGTTCCCTGCCAAGACGTTTCCCCAGCAACCGGGGTCTGACATCACTGCTCCCAGACGGGAGACTCAGAGCTCTCCCCATTTGGCTCAGGGATGGACTTGAGGTTTGGTTCGACCAGCAGAACCGGCCTCCCTGGATGCCGGAGGGCCCAATGCCAATGGTAGCAAGAGCTCTGTGACTGGAGGGCAAGAGGCACGTTCAGGGGGGAGAAAGAGAGGTCACCACCTTTCTAGACTGGAAGACTGAGCCCATTTACCTAGCAGGATCATAAAAGGCCTGTCTTTGTAAAACCTGGAAGACCCGGCTGCACTGTGCTGCGTAAAGCGTGAACTTCCTCTCACCGGGTGAAAGCCTTTTTCCTCCTGCACGTGAACAGGGGATTCACCCAGTATTCTCCTCCACTAGGCTTTTCTCCTCATGACAGCATGCCGGGGGAGTAGATGGTTACCACCGCTTCCCAGCTGAGGACCCTGTCCCTGCGGGCAGAACCTGCCCACAGTGGTGGAGGCCTGAGCAGGAGAGTCAAGTCTCTCTTCCTCTACCGTTGTTCACACTCACAGAGCACAGTGGAGCTTCCCTGTGCCCGGGCAGGATTCTGTGGAGGAACGTTTGAAATGTGAGCAACAGCAGAGCAGGGTGCACATCTGGTCCCTGTAAACACTCCCATGCCTGCCGGGCCCCACTTGCGCTGCCCTGTGCACGCACAACAGCAGGCTCCTGAGGGCCACCTGCCCTGCATGTTACAGTGAGTGGCCGATTCCTTCAAGGAAAAGCAAACAGCAGCCCCGGATGAAGGTGCAGCATGTGCCCCCAACACGCCAACTGCTTGAGGGCGGCTGCTTGAGGGCCCCCAGCTCTGCTCCTCACCTGTCTCCTGCTTGCTGCACCCCAAACAGCCGGCCCTCCTGGCTGTCGTCTTTGCCGACCCTGGCAGTGCTGACCGCCAAAGTGCTGTTGCCCTCTGAGCCCCGACTCCCAACTGTGTGCTGCAGCTCCTGGGGGGCACGGAGGAAGAGGGCCGGGCCTCAGTGCACTCTGCTCCGCCCCTGAGCTCCTGTACCCACCTTATCAACTACAGTGAAAGACGGCTTTCCCCACCCCTCCAAAGATTCCAGTTTCAGCCTCTGTTTCCAGGGCTGCAATGTGTGGGACAGACACGGAAAGAGGCAGAAGAGTCCTGGAGAATAGGGGCACCTAGGAAAATAACAGGGAGCTCAAGGTGAGGTGACAGAAATGAGATTGTTTTAATTTCAGCACTCCTCCTAACACCCTTTTTCCAACTCCTTAAGGAATTTTAAAAGGTTGCTTCACAATGCCTGTAACACAGACCACAGGGGTGCAAGACTGAGAAGCAAAACCGGGAGCCTCCGGTCACATTCCTCCCACCACCAGCAGAGGGGCCTCTAGTACTGAGAGGTAATGCCACCCCCAAATACACCCCTGATTGTCTCCTCCCAGGAAAAAGAAACTCAGGAATGATCCTTATCACAGTAAGGCTACCCTAGGGAAATGAAACCAGAGTCTACATGTTTCTCTCACCTGCATACTTGAGGAAGGGAAAACCCTGTGGGCCTTGGCCCCATGGTTGGGAAAACCTGGCCAAGAGCACTGAGCCACATTCCAAGCCCGATACAGGAGATGGGAATAATGCACTCCGACGTTCAAAGATCTTGCAGTATCTGATCCCAGAAGGCACTTTTAAGGTTTGTTTTCAACATTATTTCAACTATTCCCAGATCCACCCCTGCGAGGTTGGTTGGGCAGGTAGCATTGAACCATTGGGAAAATAAAGTGCGAGAACAGCAATGAGTCCGTGGGGTAGTGAGGATAACTCCTGCGACGTGGAGCCACCTTTCTGGCATCAAGGATGACACAAGGGGCCACAAAACTCCAAGCCTGAACCAGGTCAACCCTGAGCTGGGATTTCCCTTGGACAAAATCCCCAGAACTACTTCTCTGTCATTTGTCTCTTCCTCCAGGGAATGAGGCTTCTTTTAGCTGGGTTCCAGGTGAACAATGTTTATGTGGTTATTATTTTGTACTATTTGTCCAGTGCATCTTTTCCCTCTCATTTGCAAAAACCAATCTGAAACCCCATGTAGATGTTAACTGATGAAAACCCCATTCAACCAAGTGTAGACAACATCTCCACCAGTGCAGGAAGCATTCACCAGGAGGGCCTACTCTTCAGGATAGTTCTCTACTGCCACATATGGATCACAGATTCTGCCCCCGAGAGCATCTGGGGTATAGGGCTACACGGCAATAACACATGAGCTCAAAAAATATTAATAACTCACTTATAGGCTGTGCTTACCAATGTTTAAAGCCTTTTTTTTTCTTTTTTTTTTTTTTTCTTTTTTTTTTTTTTGGTACTTCCAATGTACAAAGACTTCTCTTCCCTCCTTGGCTTTCCATTCTATTTTACCATCTCTTCAAAATTATCTCCCAGAGAGCCTGAAGATTCGCCTGCTGGGTATGCAGAAAATTACGAAGATGCAACACTGATAGAGTGACAACTGTGCAGTTGACATCTGAGGATGTTGCCAATATAACTTTCATATCAAGATATTTTGATTAAAAACAGAAAATTGTATTATAAGAAAATTACTGTAGCATCATTTTCCCAACAGTTTCCAGTCACATAAACTTGTTTCTCTTAACCTGATACCAAGGTAGCTCAGTAACAATGCACTACCAGTAACAACCAAGTACAACTGAGTTCCCTAAAATAATATTCTTGCTTTCCCTACGTACTCAATAATTCTTGTGAAGCTTTTCAACTTTTAAGATCAAAGTAGGATTATTTTAATTTATCAAGACCACATAATTCAACCCAAAATATCCCACGCAACTGTCAGTGAGCTATTCAGATTCTAGACTTCTACCAAGAACAATCCAAAGAGGGGCGCCTGGGTGACTCAGTCGGTTAAGCGTTCGACTTTAGATCAGGTCATGATCTCACCGCTCGTGAGTTCGAGCCCCACATCGGGCTCTGTGCTGACAGCTCAGAGCCTGGAGCCTGCTTCAGATTCTGTGTCTCCCTCTCTCTCTGCCCCTTTCCTGCTCACGCTCTGTCTCTCCCAAAAATAAAATAAACATTAAAAAAAAAAAAATCAACAATCCAGAGGGCAAACTCCTGAAATGGCCTCCTAAATGTACTGGACAACCCAGGCTGAACTTTCTGGAGACCAAAAGGATCTTACACAGAGCCTCTTTTTGGACAACTGTGATCAATCACTATTTTAACAGAGAGAAGAAAAGTAACTTTTCAGGGCATGGGGTTTATTATATCCTTATCCTTATGAAGCTTGAAAAAAAGTTAACACCTCCTTAACTCCTGTTCATAAAGAACGAGGCCCTCCATCTAATTAAGATGACTGGAAGAGGGGTAGAGGAGTAATTATCTCAGGAGGTCTTCTGGGAACAGGTACCCAGGGTCAGGCATTCATCATCATTAAGATGACAGGCACTCAGCTGCCATGTACAAGGCTGATGACAAGGGTTTTTTTGTTTTTTGTTTTTTGTTTTTTTACTACAACCTGCATCTGTAAGGTGCCACTGTGTGAATCCATGTGACTCACCTACTCCTGTCTGTGGCCCCACCGCAAAGAACCCTGAAATTCTCGGGCTCATAAGCTCATCCTCATGAGCTTATGATCCAGTAGCACTGGTTACTCAATTTTTTAAATATTCAGATATACCCTGCAGACAAATACAAAACTTTTCTGTGCCCACGCAGTCCCACCACCATAAAAAGTTATATACAAATTAAATAAACTCGGCTTTCTTAACCATTTTCTCAGCTTGAGTTTGTCCTTTCCCCAAATGAAGAGAAGTTCAATTTATATCCAAAATACATTTAAATATTCTAAAGGTATCGTATCAGACCTAAGTTATCAAAAAATGTAAACAAAATTTATCTAGCTTATACTTATGAACCATATTTTAAAATGTTTAATTCACCCTGTATTGACCCTCTACAAAAAACTAACCAAGTCCCATTTAGACTGAAAAGCTGATGTGGGTTTTAAAGTGGTTCCTCAGAGACAACCGCCAGTTACTAAAGCTAGTGTTATTGAATCTAGTGGTTTATTGCATCATTCAATTTAAAAGACCAAAATAATTCCATTCTGATCTTCTAATAATGCTCCTTCTGAATGAGCCCCCAGATTCTGCTGTCCTAAGTAAATGTGCTGAACTGGAGATTCCGCCATGATGCCCAGCACAAAACTGGGGCTGGGGCGACCTCGTGTTTTCCATCGCTCCTGTTAAAAATCCCCAACTTTCAGTATCACTCTGATTTGGTCGAAAGGAACTTCAAGGATGGAAACTCGAGGTGAAGTCGAGAAGCAAAAAGGGAAACAGAGGTGACTCTCACAAGAAAACGAAAGGATCCATTCATCACATGATGTCATCTTCATACTCCATAGTCAGACTGCTTCTCCTGAAGCTGCCTGGTCAGTATCTGATATGAAGACAGAAAAGCCACTCCTATGTGGAAAAGGATTTGCCAGAGGTTCCTTAGCCCATGCAGGTACATGTTGCCCAGGCAGATAAAGAGCAGCATCAGCACCACCTTCACAGTCCTGGCTGGACTGTAGAACAGGTACAAATAACACTGAAATGACACCATAAGAGGCAGTCCAGTCAGAGAGGAGAAAACAGCCACAGGTCCAATGCAGGACTCACTTCCTACACCTGCACACACAGTGTCATCTCACACATAGTAGCTCATTAAACTGAGATCATGACAATGGAGCCCGGCCTTGCCAGGTGAGCTGCTGTTAATCAAATCACTGGATGAAAGTGGAGATCCAGAAGAGACAAGAAAAGTGGAACAGATGTCACAGGGGGAATTAGAACATGACACTCTTGAAAACATTTAAGAACTACAGACAGAAATGCCCAGGCTGTGGGCTGTGGAAAAAGAAGAGGTGCAGGTGAGGGGAAGAGAGCCAGGCCAAGACACCCCAACAAGAACGGCTGGTCTCCAACTGGACTTTTCCTTCCGGGGAGTCATGACAGGTAGGAAAGCCAGTAAAAGAAGCTATGCTTTTATTATTTGTTTTTCCTGAGTTCCAGCGACATCAGGGACCAATGTTCCCTAGACATCCTCCTTATCGTGTCTTCAAAAGCATCTCCGACACAGGGAAAGGTCTCACAGCAGGGAGGGGGACTAACATTTTGTGTAGGGCATTCACACAGAAAAGAGGCCATTCTTGTTCCACAAAAGCTAAAAGTAACTTTTTGGTTCAATGTTTAAAAGAAAACAAAAAGCACATTCTCAAAACACAGAGCAGTTCGACAAAGGCTCAAGCTCCAGTGGGAGGGAAAGAGTTCCCCACTGAAAGAGCTACAAGTAAGAATGCAGTTGGGGGAATGAAGGCCAAAGTGCAAGATCCCTGCAGCCCTGAATCCAGGCTCTCGGTACCTCAAATGGCAACACTCGAGGCTTGGGACGCTTGCTTTCTAAAAAATGAGTGCATTTTTGGTCCCGGGTGGAAAATTTCTTTTCCCACAATCATGTCACTCTTAAAAAACAGACCATTCTGGGATGTATGTGGAAGAGAGAAGAAGCGTTCTTTGAGAAAATAAATTTTAATTGAAAGGAAAAGAAAAAAAAAAAAAGCTTAAGAATGTAGACAAAGTACTAAAATCTGAGCCTCTATGGAGGATGGGGAAAGAAAATTACAGGTTTTTTGTTGTGTTTTTTTTTTTACTAGAATTAACTCTACCTACAGAGGGTTCAAAAGCTCCATTTTACTCTGCCCTGTAAGCATGCAGCTTATTTGAAAATAACTAAACAGTAACCAGGGGCGCCTGGGTGGCTCAGTCGGTTAAGCAGCTCAGGTCACGATCTCGAGGTTCATGAGTTCAAGCTCTGCGTTGAGCTCCATGCTAACAGCTCGGAACCTGGAGCCTGCTTCAAATTCCGTGTCTCCCTCTCTCTCTCTCTGCCCCTCCCCACTCACACCCTGTCTCTCTCTCCCAAAAACAAATAAATCTTTTTAAAAATCTGAAAGTAACTAAACAGTAACCAACAGTAAAAACCCACTAGTTAATGTTGTAATGTTTGCCTCATTTCCTAACGACAGATTTGAGTCAGATGGTATGACCATTAAAAAAAAAAAGTTTTTGGGGCGCCTGGGTGGCTCAGTCGGTTGAGCGGCCGACTTCGGCTCAGGTCACGATCTCGCAGTCCGTGAGTTCGAGCCCCGCGTCAGGCTCTGTGCTGACGGCTCGGAGCCCGGAGCCTGCTTCAGATTCTGTGTCTCCCTCTCTCTGCCCCTCCCCCGTTCATGCTCTGTCTCTCTCTGTCTCAAGAATAAATAAACGTTAAAAAAAAAAAAAAAGTTTTTACCTAGTCTTGCATTTAAACAACACACACGCACACGCACGCATATGCAGTTGTTACTTCTGCAGGAGGACATTTCTATACTTGGACTGCCGTGACACTAAGCAACACCCTGCCTCACATTAGTCAGGTAACCCAATCCCCACAGCACTCTCATCTTTCCCTTCTTGAAATGTGAGTCCCAAAATTCCTGGCTTCTGTTCAGCCGTTGTGAAAGGCTCTGCGGCCTAGGGCAAATGGCTTTCCCTTTGAGTCCAATGCTGTTCCTTTGTGAAACCAGAGGACTGGACAGGATGGGCCTAGCGTGGTTCCACTAAGGGCCTGTTATTCCGTGACAGGCCTTGTTGGAACAAAATCACATCTAGAAATAAGCTGACGGTCCCAACAGAAGAACAAAATAAGGTCACGGGTTCAACCCACTCAAAATATCAATGTTTCACCCACCTGGAAAATACAGGCTACAAAAGGAATAAGAAAAGCCAGAATAGTTCCAATTTCCTCGTGGGCAACCTAAAACAAATGTAAGAAACAGGAGAAAAGGAATATTCCGATGAAAGGAAAAACGATGACATGAAGCTCTTCACACCTCATTGGGTCTGGTTTGGTTGATAATGCAAAATCCCTGACTGGGACAGAGCACCCTGTTTCTATACCAGAACCGGGGTTGACATGCAACTGCTTCCAACAGCCTGGACACACCATGTGCCCTCCTGTCCCCGAGCATCTGTACGAAGCCCCCACGCTGGAATGCCCCCCAACACTACTGCCTCTCAAAATCCACTCATTTGTCAGCACTAAGCTTTCCCTAATTCTGCATTCTTCAGGTACTGCCACCTCCTTAGTGATGTCACCACACTCTACTTTGTGCCCCATCTTAACTGTCTTGTCGGCCATGTAACTGTTCTAGTGCATACAGACGTAAGTATCTGGGTATGGTAAGTATCTGGTAAGTATCTGGGCATGGATAATCATAAAAAATAAGAGCAGGAAACAGCACCCATCAGCCAAAGACAGGACGCAGTAACAGGCGGTCACCACTCTTACAGCACAGGCCTGCTGCCACTCTCCACACAGGTCAGTCTACATTAGTCTCCTGAGAGCAACACCAGCCATGCTTCAGACCTTAGCTACCGCAGTGATGGTGTGGGCATGATGGCTCTATTTTTAAATGAGGTATCTATCCGTTTATGCCTACAGTGATTCTATGCTTTTTCAAAGTGTTTTAAATACTTCAAAATTTAAAAAAATATTTTAAGAGCCCTGACATAGAGAGATGCTTTGATTTAAGCAGCCTGGCAAACCAACTGCCTAATGATACAGTTCTCTGACAAAGACATAGGGAAGTGGCATCTTGCTTGATATAAATCAGACTAGGAGGCAACTTTTTAACAGGCAGAAACAGCCTGAACCTCAGAGGCTGAGAATCAGATTCGCTCTTGACGAGCAATCAGGACCCTGGGGTGACTCCTGGGGCCCAAGGATGTCCCTGTAGCAAACTATTTCTCACCAAGTCCCCCTGACAGGCCCCTTTGGCTTCTTGGGACAACAGACACAAAAGAGCAAGTTTTATATTTGTTCAACTTACTTAAAGAATAAACTTTAAAATAAAAATTGTATTTTAATTAAACAATTGTTAAAACCTTTGTACATAATAACCTTACGAATAAAGTGTCTCCCCCATCAGTTTCTGCCATCATAGGTCCTTCAATTTAAACTGTAAAAACAAAGGTTACCTGTAGAGAATGTTCTGCGAGGTGAATCCCACGGATGAGGTTCAGAGCAGCACACATGATGTTGAGAATGAGCGAAAGGACACCCAGGGCTGTCACTGGCTCCATTCGGAAATTAGGAGCTTCACAATTAAAAAAAATAAGTGTCTAGTGAAAATAATTTCTATATGAAAGAAAAATAAACAAAGACATTAACTAGACCTCCACTAATGATAGGCTCATTATGTTAAACACAGAATAACAAACATATTAATTAAAAGCAGCTGCTGTTAGACGGCAAAAAGGCAAGAAATGGAGGACAGAATGGGATCTGGGAATCTGAAGTGAGTTTCTTTCGGCACGAGGACTGTCTCTGAGTTAAGCACAGGTTTTTCAAGGCCTGATTTTCTTTCTACTTAAAGCAGTGGTTCTCAGAGAGGGGCGATTAGCCCCTCAGTGGGCAACTGGCAATGCCTAGAGATATTTGGGGTTGTCAAAACTGCAAACAGGGTATTACTGGCACCTAGTGGGCCACGAATGCATCTGAGCATCCTACAATGTACACGACAAGCCCCTCACAACAAAAAATTATCCAGTAAAAAATGTCAGTATGGCTTAGGCTGAGAAAACCTGATGTAAAGCAATTTATGGCTTTATTTGTAAATTGATTGTCAAACTGACAGCATTTCTATCAACTCTCAGCTTCTAAACAAGGACAGTATTCAGGGACTCGTGGGCTTCCGGGGCAATGTGCAGCAAATGCAGTTTTTTAAGTTCTAAAATAATTGGGAAGAGGAGGTAAAAACACTGATTATTTGAGCCACAATCTGTTTCTGGAACTCTAGACCAAATGATCATTCTCTCTTCAGAGATAACTACCAAGACCGATTCTGGTTCACACTATTAAATGGTGACACCCTGCCCCATTCTCTTAGTATGATCTCTTAAATCATCCCTTCTGGTCCTTACATTTCCCACATACACACACATGCGCACACACATGCACACACACAAGTATCTAGCCACAACCCAAGGGATGCCTAGTGTTAGTGTGTTAGAGTTTCCACTGAGCTTCCAAAGCTCCTGTTAGAACAGAACATGCTACCTGTAAAGATTCTAGCCTCAGGACAATAGGGTGGGTCAAACCACAGTAAAATGTCCTAGAAAGATAAGCAAGTTGATGTTTTCTGGATTTTACTCCTCTTGTCTAAGTGGTTGAAAAACAAAATATATTACAGAGCCACCCCGTTTTTATATACGGCAAAAGAAAAAGCTTGCGGCTCAATTACCTTCTACGAAAGTTAAGTTCAATCCTAGTATAAATTACACGTTACTGATTGGCATAAAAGCCAATCCAGGAATGTATTTGGTTTAAATTTAAACAGATTAAATCAAAACACAAAGTTAAGCCAAAAAGGTGAACATTAAGGAAAAAAAATTTTTTTTAATGTTTATTTTTGAGAGAGAGAGACAGAGAGACAGAGCACGAGTGGGGTCAGGGCAGAGAGAGAGGGAGACATAGAATCTGAAGCAGGCTCTAGGCTCCGAACTGTCAGCACAGAGCCCTATACGGGATTCAGATTCACAAACCGTGAGATCATGACCTGACCGGACGCTTAACCGACTGAGCCACCTAGGTGCCCCCCAAAATGTGAACATTTTTAATACACCACTTTTAAAATTCAAGCAGTGAGTTTAGTATAAAAACTGTTAAAACAAAATAATTAGACTGTCATAGTGTAGACAACTCTATCTTTCAAAGAAGGATTCAGCTCTTAGACCATTACAGAATGGTTAGAAGATAAATTTTACTTTAATTGAAACTTGGTTTAATTGTGTGTGTAATCATAAACAAGGAATAAAAAAAAATCCTGCTTTGTTATGTGCTCTTAGACCATTACAGAATGGTTAGAAGATAAATTCTACTTTAATTAAAAATTAGTTTGTGTGTGTAATCATAAACAAGGAATAAAAAAAAAATCCTGCTTTGTTATGTGCTCTTAGACCATTACAGAATGGTTAGAAGATAAACTCTACTTTAATTAAAAATTATTTTGTGTGTGTAATCACAAACAAGGAATAAAAAAAAATCATGCTTTGTTACATGCTAGGCATTGAGTGGCTAGTGGTGTTAACGGCGGACTAAGTCGCAGAGTGCCAGGGCACCCAGCTCGGAAATCCACAGGGCTCACGGGGAAGCAAACTGAGAACATTCGAAGCCCTGGCTCTGGCCCTGCCCACCCTCATCCCCAAGGCCCTTCCCTCCCAGGGCAAGGAGGGCATGGTTTCTCAGTGGAGATTTACAATGTTTTCACTAAGTGATAAAATGAGATAAGGATTCATTGTCAAAAGAAAAAAGAGAGAAAGAGAACAGACAAATCTGTACACTTTAGTAAGTGACTTCCAGCAAAACCGAATGACTTCCCTTTACATTTAAACGGGTAGACTTCACCCTGGTTGAGAAAACAAGTCACTCTTCTGAATTTCATCAAGAGTTGCACCGCCCCCTCCCCAGAATGACTATGGTGACAGTTTTTTTGTTAACAGTCACCTGGAAACAGGTCAGTCCATATTTTCCAGACACCCATCCCCTAAAAAACAACTCCCTGGTTTAAAAAAAAAAAAAAAGCCAATTGCGTTTGAAATACCTAATGTCACCTCATCTTCACCAACATCGGAGAAGAGCAAACCACTTACCAGGCTCCAAGTGTATCTGTGTGTGACCGTTCATTATCCCATTCGCTTTATCTGTGTCCTCCACAGTGAGAACCACTGGAGGCTGGAAGTCAAGCTCCTCCTGAATTTTTTCTAAGCTGCTCTCCATCTGAGCGGAACTTACACAGTTAAAATGCCACTTCACTTTCTGAATGATGCTATCTGCAAAAAGAGAGCAACCCAAGTTGAGCAGTTGCATCAGAATGGATATTACAGAACAATATGTGCAAAATGAAGTTCACCTTTCTGAGCAAGCTAGTAAGTCAGCCAGATTCTGGGAGTGTCTGGATACACCTAAAGGTCAGATGTTCACTGGGTGTCATTACTGCTCTCATCAATCTCTTCAGTGCATAATACTTAAAATGCGATTGTCCACAGAGAAGGCAACAATGCTTCCCGGAACCTCAGTAATGAGGGAGTCAAGGGATAGGGGCTGGAGTCTTACTCAGCCACTGCTGATAGTACAATCCTGGGCCGTTCACAGAATGATGCAAAGCTTAACAGAAAGGGGAGACAGTTATTCTTGAATGAATTACCTCAAAAAAGGTACGGGAGAAAAAACTTACAAATAAATGTGAATATTTTGTGCAAACTAAAATCACATACTTGAAAGATATCGGTTTTAACTGCTTTGTTTGCCTTAGTATTAATCGATTACCAAGTTTTAATAAGCACTTGGAGTTTCGTACACACGTACAATGCCGGTATCTAGTATCCACCATTATATTCTACTCTCACTCAGTGATGAGCAAACACGATGCCGGGGCAGGGTCTGCCGTGTGATCAAGCACACCACTTTAGAAGGAAGGCACATGCAGAGCAGCGGGAGCAGAACACGGTCCACACTGCATATCAACCGCCACAGCTGTGGTCTGCCTGGGGCCAGCGTGCTCTCTGTAGGAAGAAGTGGGGTTGAGAGCAGCGGTGGACAAGGCCTCACAGGGAGAACCGGGGAGAACTCTGTCTACATCACAGGTCTGCCTGGCAGAGGCCTGCGTACCAGGGAGCTTGCCAGCACCTTTGGGTGACAACAAAATGCACCAGCCAGTGGACCACGTGAGGGAGTAAGAGGGCTACGGCAGTACAGCCAGGAAGCACACGTGCCAACACGCCTGTGCACCTGACCCTTAGTACCGACTGCTGCCAGCCCCTCATTCAAGGGCATCACAGAGACAGCAGCTAGTTTACGTACAGGCCACAGGATGCCCCCCCACTCCCACCTCTACTCCTGTTCTCCCAAGAGCTTAGAATGACTTGACTCACACCTGAGGAAAAGAGAGCACAGGCTACAGCTACCATGCTGTGCTCCAAAGCCTCCGAGCCTCTACAAGCCTCTCTGACAATGCCTAAGAGAAAACAATCCTCTTCCAGGGCAGTATTTCTCAGACCTTTGAATAAAGGGGCAGTTTTTCTTATTTCCAAATGGGTACAGACTGATTCTGTGATAAAATGCAATAAAAAATACCGCAGGAATGTCAAATCACCATATGAGTTTCTGGACACTTATTCTCACTTTCTGTACCTCCCTCATGATAGAACAAATTCCCACACCACCCTTTGAGTAGCACTGCTCTAGAGCAGGGGTTAGCAAATTTTCTTAAGCTGCCAGGTAGCAAATATTTGAGGCTTCTAGGCCCCATATGGTCTCTGTCACATCTACTCAACTCTGCTGGGTAAGGGCAAAAGCAGCCACAGGTGACCCATGAAAAGAATGAACGTAGCTGGGTTCCACTGTATTTACAAGAAAAAAAGAGGCGGGGGCGGCTGGCCCTTGGACCAGTTTGCTGACCCCTGTCCCAGAGGGCTGTGGTGAATAATCGATACAAGTTTCACCACTCCCCAACCTGCCTCAGGCTCTGAACCTTGAAGCCCTCCAGGCCGCTCCTTCACTGAAATCTCTTGGTACAAAACTGATCTCCAGTGACATGTTATAGCCCCTGCAGTGGTTTTCCCTGATGGTCAAAGCCAAATCTAAACCATTAATTCTACACATACGATGCCGTGAGAGAACAGTAAATAAGAAAGAGGGTTACAAACCAAATTCAAGAAAGGCGTATGGCCTGGAGGCTAGGCCAATACAGGTGGTGTCATAGGAAGCTGTGAATTCCCACCACACGGTCTCCAGGAAGCAGAAGGCCATGGCCGCTGGACACTGGCGGGAGCAGATAGCCATGCAAGCCACATCCCCCAACGAAGAGAAACTGAAACAAAAGGGCAGCATCTCCATTACCGGGGAACAGACCCCTGTATTCCCATCCCATATTCAGACACAACGATGCTTCCGCCCTGCTCTTCCTTGGCCTTGAACAGCCCTGGAGCTGTTTGCTGCATGCATACAGTCCCTTCAGCTGGACCTCCCTGGGACTCTCTTGTCCCTCCTCTAAAATAGAGAGCAGTTGGGGCACCTGGGTGGCTCAGTTGGTTGAGCGTCCAACTTCGGCTCAGGTCATGATCTCACGGTTTTTGAGTTCGAGCCCCGTGTCAGGCTCTGTGCTGACAGCTCAGAGCCTGCAGCCTGCTTCAGATTCTGTCCCCTTCTCTCTCTGCCCCTCCCCACTTGTGCTCTCTCTATCTCTCAAAAATAAATAAATGTAAAAAAAAAATTGAAATAGACAGCAGTTATTTGCCACTGACAGTGTGCAATCACTCCTACTAATTTGTGCACTAAGGATGCACGCTTCATGAGGGAGAAGTAGCCTCAGACTTCTCTGCATCTATTGAGGAAAATATTTTTTTTCTTTAATCCACGTCAATAGCTTTCTAATGTTAAATCATCCTGCCATCCTGAAATGAAGCCAAGAGGTTATGAGTTTGTACATATGCACATACACACAACTTACTGGATATAGTTTGCTAATGTTTTATTTAGGATTTTTGTGTCTATGCAAAGTAATACTGGCCTGTAATTTTCCTTTCCTGCACTATCTTTATCTGGTTGTGGTATTAGGGTGATTCTGGTTTCATAAAATAAATGCAGGGTTCTCTCCTTTTTCTACCACTTTTCAGAATGTCATGCTACCATTTGAAGTTCTGGGGACTCGAGTTCTCCTGTCTGTGGTGTCTACTGACTCACACTCATTGCAGAGTGTCTCCTCTGCTGTCCTGTAACTTTTGGTGAGAGGGGACCAGTGTGGAGCTTTTGTCTTTTTTTCTTTTTTTTTCCTTCTTTAAGAATCTCTCGAGGACTGAGTTGTGGCACACTTCTTCCAGAGTGGTTTTATGTGCAGCATTGGTGGTATCGTCCCTTCCAGAGTGGTTTTCCATTTGCTCTGGCCAGCTACTCCAGGAGTGTCATCAGTCTGGAACCAAAACTGAGAGCTGAACCTTGCTTAGGAATTCCTAGACCATGGAGAGTATGAACTCAAACTCCAATCCTACAGGAGGCACAGAAGCTGGGTTTCAATTTCTTAGATGAGATTTTGTGTTTCCTTCCCATTCAAAGCCAGGTAGAGATGAGCTACCCTGTACTGGTGGGTGGCTATTTCTCACCTATTGTCATTCCACCTGGACTGTGTGTGGCCTCACAAGAATCACTTCTTCATGCATGGGTCTTCTCACAACACCTCAAGCCCAAAGGCCTCTCCCTTAATGGGTACTGAAACTCAAGCCCTGAGTTTACCATGACTGACTTATTACCCAAGAGCCTCAATGTCAGCTCACACACTTACCACACCCTGATACTCTGTTCCCCATCATTTCTGGCACCTTGGGAATTCTTTATTTTAAGCTCAGCTACACATTTAAAATAATTTCTCACATTTCAGAATGTTTCTGGAAAAGAGTTTTACAGTTATATTGTTCTATCATCTTTTCATAATCACAAGTCTCTATATAAAAACTTTTGTCAATTAAAAAAAAAAAAAGGGGGCGCCTGGGTGGCGCAGTCGGTTGAGCGTCCGACTTCAGCCAGGTCACGATCTCGCGGCCCGTGAGTTCGAGCCCCGCGTCGGGCTCTGGGCTGATGGCTCAGAGCCTGGAGCCTGTTTCTGATTCTGTGTCTCCCTCTCTCTCTGCCCCTCCCCCGTTCATGCTCTGTCTCTCTCTCTGTCCCAAAAATAAATAAACGTTGAAAAAAAAAATTATTTTTTTTAAAAAATAAAAAAAAATAAAAAAATAAAAAAAAAGACAACCTGCTCCTTATACAAGGAATTTTCCAGAAGCCCCTATTTGTGGGCTGACTTGTATCTCCCAAAAAATAGGCCCAAGTCCTAACTCCCAGTACCTGTGAACATGACCTTATTTGGAAACAGTCTTTGCAGATACAATTAAGATGAAATGAGATTATAATAGATTAGGGTAGGCCTCCATCCAATGACCGGTGTGAAATTTGGTTTTAGAGACAGAGGGGAAGAAGGCCATGTAACCAAGAAGGCAGAGATTGGAGTAACTCTTCTAAAAGACATGGAATGACAAAGACTGCCAGCAACCACTAGAAGGTAGTAGAGAGGCATGGGAAGGAGTCTTCCTTAGAACCTCCAAGACAGCACTGCCCTGCAGACACCGCGATTCTAGACTTCTGGGCTCCAGAACCGTGGGAGAATAAATTTCTGTTGTTTTAATTTGTTATGGTAACCGTAGAAACATAACTCAACTCCTTAACTATAAAATAAGCTATAGTACTGCCCACCTGTACAAAAAAAAAACACAAAAAAACAAAAAAACACAAGCTTCAGTTTCATCTGTGAAAATAATGGTGAATATTTAATTCAAAATACAAATGAGCAGAACGTTTTATATTCTAGTTTCCAAAAAATGACTGAAGCACCCATAATTTCATTTGATGCCAAAGATGTTTTCTTAACAGAGAAAGATTTGAGGCGTAGCACCAAGATCCCATAAGGTGTTAGAGAATCAGAGCGTAATGAGGGAGGGACATGAAGGACAGTGGTTTTGGGCACCCAGAGAAAGGAGGCACAAATGCAGACAGAGGCAGCTCAGCTTTGGCTCCTGAGCCTCCAGAGCCCACACCACAGGGTAACAGCCGCATGTGTTTGCTACCTGGCGCCCCCTTCAGGCAGGCCCCCTCTTGCCCAACGACACCAGCAAGCCCCAAGTCAAGCCTGGCCTTTTCCTTTTGTTTTTCAGATTCTGAGGCTGAATTCCCCTAAAAGGGCCCTACCTTATCAGGTCAACTAAAAATTTAGTGTTCAAAGGGAGCAGGAGGAACTTGGCAAATGAGAGGCCAAATAATGGAAAACAATCACGTAAAATCTATGACAAGCCGTTGTGATACTTCAAAACCTGCCAACCCCTGCGCCCTCCTGTAGAATGGCTTCGTGCATCTTAGTCCTAGAATAAGAAATGACAGGGGCGCCTGGGTGGCTCAGTCGGTTAAGGGGCCGACTTCGGCTCAGGTCATGATCTCGCGGTCTGTGGGTTCGAGCCCCGCGTCGGGCCCTGTGCTGACAGCTCAGAGCCTGGAGCCTGTTTCGGATTCTGTGTCTCCCTCTCTCTGACCCTCCCCCGTTCATGGTCTGCCTCTCTCTGTCTCAAAAATAAATAAACATTAAAAAAAAAAATTAAAAAAAAAAATGACAGAACACATGAGGAGCAGCCCTTGGGGCCCAGCTGCCTGTATTCAAATCTGGGTCCTACCACTTACTAACAGGACAACCTCAGCTAAGTCACTTAACCTGTTTCCTCCTCTGTAAAACACGTATGATACTGTCACCCACCTCACAGGCCAATAAAGCACTTAGAACAATGCCTGACATATAGAAAGCACTCAACAATACTAGCCATTCTTACTAGGATTATTGTAACCACTTGATTCCTACTTCCACTGGAGCATTTTCCCTACTGTATTATATTCACTTAGGTATTTCTCTTGTTCCCTCCTTAGCCTTTAAGTTCCCTCAGAAAAGGGACCTACCTGTGCTCATTATTCACTCCCCTGCTCCATTACATAATAAAAAATTTTTTAATTTAAATTTAAAAACCAAACAGGCGAAAAATTTAAAAAGTAAAAAACTAAAGGCAAGAATTAGAAGCCTTTTATTTTCTTGGCTTTCCTACTCTCATCCTTTTCCCTCCCTGACATTATACCCTAGACTTCTCCCCCTTCCTCAGCGTTTCCACCCCTCCATCTAATGCAGAATAAACTACCAAACTACAGATATGAAAACTGATTGAACCCAGGTCTCCCGACACTCAAGAGCAACCCCACCAACAGAAGGGCAAGAGTGGGAACAGCACACCCCCTTGATCCGATGGCTGTAAATGCACACAACCTCAGACTGCTGTCTGACAGCAGACCTACTCTTAACACACAGTGTGATCGGCCTCATGTTACCCCAACGTATGGTTAAAAGTAAACCCAAGTTTGTGGATGTTGTGGAAGAGTGAGCATGCTTGCTTACTGTATACTGAAGTCACGTCCTTCTGCAGAACCTCGACCTGGGTACTGGGTCAGTCGCAAGGCTAAAGTCTTGAGCCGTCTCCTGCATTCCAGAAAATCCTGGGTGTGGTAAAAGTCAGTGGAGGCCGAGAGGGGCAGTCCATCCCTCACCCTCACCACACAGGCAAAAAGGATCATAGACATGGTCTGCAGGGGAAGTCATGAGGACACCTGAGGAAAGCAAGGGCACCTTGTTACTGAAGGCAGACGATGGTAAGAGAGACGCCCCCTGCCCTTGAAACGTCCTTTCTGGCTGTTTCACCCTCACCCCACTGTAACTGCAAATGTTGCCTTTATTATTACTTCCCTGGCCTCTACTGCTAGGTCACGGCCTGTCTTCATCCCTTCATTTTCCTTCCTGTCTCTTCTTCACTTATAATCCTCCTTTCCCTTCTCTCTAATGAATCTCTCCCTTTCCAGAAGTCTACCAACTAGGATGAGGGAGAAAGGAATGGAGAAGCAAGGAAGCAGTGCCAGAAAGGCTAAGGAGCAGCAGCAATGACAGTGGGTAGTAGGACACAGGTAGCAAGACGGCCCCGAAGGGACAGGAAACACCCGACACTGAAGCAGCAGGGATGGGGCCCAGTGACCTATGCGTTTCAGGTCACCCAGGCAGGTAGGTGCTGAGCAGTTTTGTTGTCTTATCCTCACCTGCAGTAGAGGGATTCTGAGCATCCAACCTGAAGTTGGTGGCAAGGAGAACAGAAGGTAAAAATGGAACCAAGGGAGTATAGCATGTCCTCCTGAATTTCTCCAAGTGTTTGATCCCAAGCCAGTCTTCAAAATGATGACTGAGTCCCTACAGATGGCTAAAGGAAGTCATTTAGCAAATTATACTACAGTAAGTTACTCAATATTTGGCCATGAAATGTGGGCACTATTAAGCAACAAAAGGAATCAGATCTTGAGCCCTCGTGGTGCCTTTGGCAAATCAGACCAAAACGCTTCTCAGGGTGAAAAGAGAGCCTGGCAGAGCCTGGCTGGGTTTTGGCCCCATCTGCTAACTCTGCAGGTGCTTGCACAGGCCATAACCTACACACGTAGGCCGTGGCAGCCCGCAACCAGGGGTTAGTGAGGTGGCCAGCGTAGCTTTAATGGGTCTTTCCATGCACCCACACATCCCGTTTCACAGATTTTGTTCGTGAGGTCCTCTACTTGATAGGATGGTAATAGGTACACACACTGGTGGGCTTTTCTTTCAAAGAACTCCAAATACGTCACCTTATTTGGCCTCTCAACTCCTACGAGCAGTAGGAAAGGGGAACCCCCATGACGCACACCACTCTCTTCACCTCTGTGCCTCTACGGATTCTTTTCCTCTGTCTGTTCCTCCTCTGATCTCCCCATACCCAAATCCGCGGCCACCCTTTCTATGACCCCTTCCCAGGCTTGTCTGGCTGGAAGTCTTCCACCTCCTCCGAATTCTCAGAGACCCTATCTCCTTGTTCTCTATTTTACTAATTTTTCATTTCCATTACCTAAGTGTAGGTTCTAAGAATAAACACCCTATCTGGAATGCATAAATGAGTAATTCTTCCCATTTTACCCATGAAGAGACTGCAGTGGTATAAAAACAAGAGAAAGCCAAAAGAAAACTTGGTCTACTAGCCAACAGATCCTACAAAGTCCGTTTGTCCCATCTCCCCACACTTTCCATTCAAGAGTAAACATGTGAAAAGCCCCAGGAAAAATACCTCCACACACAAAATTGCTAAGTTCCCAGCGCCAGTGGCAGGCCCTGTCAACTGCCAGAAGGCCATGTGGGCCGCACCCCAGCTGCTTGGCCAACGCTGAGGCCTCTGGTACCAAAGAGGTCATCAGGGATTGGGTGTGTTGCGGCTAATCTCATGACCTTCTTATACTTTCGTGAATGCTTGAAATATTTAATTTAGAAATAATTTTTTTTAATGTTTATTTTTGAGACAGAGAGAGACAGAGCATGAGCAGGGGAGGGGCAGAGAGAGAGGGAGGCACAGAAGCGGAAGCAGGCTCCAGGCTCTAAGCTGTCAGCACCGAGCCCCACGCGGGGCTCGAACTCACGGACCGCAAGATCATGACCTGAGCCAAAGTCGGACGCTTAACCGACTGAGCCACCCAGGCGCCCCTAGAAATAAATTTTTAAAGACTTACAGGCACAAAGCCCTGATAGAGACAGGGGAAGACTGTAAGATCAACTTGACACTAGGCCTTAGGAGCAAAACAAGAATGACAACTTGCTTGCTACCTTGAGAACAGTGTTATTTCAGTGCATGCAAGTTGTAACTATTCTGCAATGCATGTAGAGGAGTGTTTAAGAATACTTGTAATTAAGGGGTGTCGGGGTGGCTCAGTAAATTAAGCGTCCAACTCTCGATTTTGGCTCAGGTCATAATCTCATGGTTGGGAGATCAAGCCCCCAAGAAGGGCTCTGAGATGGGCTCTGTGCTGGGCACGGAGCCTGCTTAAGATTCTCTCATCCTCTCCTTCTGCCCCCTCCCCTGCTGGTGTGCACTCACGCGCACACACTCTCTCTCTTAAAAAAAAAAAAAAAAAAGAATACTTGTAGTGAAGATGTTTCTAAAAACACTACTAGATAAGAAAGAACAATATAAAGACACTGAGCCCCCCCCTCCCACACCACGCCTAAAAAAGAGAGAACGAGAGAAAGACAATGAATTAATGAGATACCAAGAGAGTCAGAGACTGGACAGAAACGCCCCAAGGCAAAATAAGAAAGACACTGCTTAGGGGGCTGAGTAAATTCTCTGCTCTTTAAAGGAAAAGCAATATACATGTATTCCAACTGTCAACCCCCAAATATCCTCTCTAGTGCTGTTTTTATGGAGCATCTGCCATGTGCCAGGTATCGTGTTAAACCAATAAAAGAGAACAGTGAAATTTTACAAGTGATAGTGATCTAAGAACGAGTTCTACCACTCTCTAAAGGACACAACTGTCCCTTTAGATTCTCTACTTGACCCACTTGATCCTTTCGGTGACCAAACAATAGCATTCAAAATAAATAAAACTGTTGGTCAGTTCTCCCAAGTTACTAGTACTGGAAACTAGTGAAACCCACATACATTTAAGATATTTAAAATTTTTTCTGATGCTTCAATGAAGGGGATACTGGGATATTAAGTGTTACTTGTGTTTGTGTATACATATGAGTGTGTAAACATACAGGACGACAGCTGCCTGAGAGGTAGAGGGATTTTACACACTGCTGTGTTAGAGTCTAAGAACAGAGACAACATTGTTTTCCCCTTTTTGAAAATGTACTTTGTATTCTAAAAAATGAAAAAAAAAGTAATACAAATAGGGAGAGACTCATCTTTGTGTCCTCACAGCGCTTGGTAAGAGCTTTGCATACTGTAGGGAGCTGATGTTTGCAAATTCAGATTATGAACTATGATGAGATGATCTGTACTTGCATAACAGATCTGACCACTGCTCAAAAAAGAATGAACTGGGGGCTTTTGCTTCTGAAAAGGTAGAATTGAAGGGCTTTTTCCTACTCCCACTAATAGTGGTATAAAAAATATGGACACTATATACAACATAAACATAAATAAACATCTGAAAGGTGGGGACAGGAAAGCAGACTGGCTAGGGACTTTGGAACCTGAGGAATGGCACAGTTATGAGTTTGCTCAATTTTCTTTTTGCCTCAGATATCCTAGTCTTGGTGCTGGAGAAACCAGCAACCCAGAAATGCCAATGAATGCAGGCAGGAAAAAAGAAAAAAAAAAAAAAAAAAAAGCCCAACAATGAAAAAGAGCCTGGTCTCTCCAGCCAAAGAACCAGGAAAGGTGCACGCAGCCTAGCAAAACAGTAAAGGTTTAGACAAAAACATTCTACTCCAGGCAACCACCACAGAAAAACTGCAGCCATCATATACCCACAAGAAAAGCTGAAATAAGAGTCCAGACTTCTATTTTTGCTTGGCAGTAATGAGGTGTCCCCACCAACTCTCCACACGGCTGGAGTGTCAGAGATCAGGTAGGGAGCTACAGGCAGCAAAGAGCCAGCCTCTCCCATTGTATCATTAAGGAAACAGAAATCCCCTTCTCTTCAGGGACCCAAAAGAGGCCCACTGGGGAAACCTGAACTTTTACTCCCACCTGGAAGTAATGAGATAGTACCTCCACCACCCCTGCTAACACAGTGTCAACAAAGGCCAACTAAAACAGATCTAAATAAGATCCAGAGTCTCATAACACCCCAAATGTCCAGGTTTTAATAAAAAAATCACTGGTCATACTACGAACCAGGAAGATCTGAAATTGAGTAAGAAGAGACCATCAACTGATGCCAACATCAAGACGATAAACTTTAGGGGCGCCTGGGTGGCGCAGTCGGTTAAGCGTCCGACTTCAGCCGGGTCACGATCTCGCGGTCCGGGAGTTCGAGCCCCGCATCGGGCTCTGGGCTGATGGCTCAGAGCCTGGAGCCTGTTTCCAATTCTGTGTCTCCCTCTCTCTCTGCCCCTCCCCCGTTCATGCTCTGTCTCTCTCTGTCCCAAAAATAAATAAACGTTGAAAAAAAATTAAAAAAAAAAAAAAAAAAGACGATAAACTTTAAAGTAACCGTCATAGGGGTGCCTGGGTGGCTCAGTCAGTTAAGTGTCCGACTTTGGCTCAGGTCATGAATTCAGGGTTCGTGAGTTCAAGCCCCACATCAGGCTCTGTACTGACGGTTCAGAGCCTGGAATCTGCCTCGGATTCTGTGTCTCCCTCTCTCTCTGCCCCTTCCCCACTCAGGCTCTGTCTCTCTCTGTCTCAAAAATAAACATTAACATTTTTTTTAAATTTTTAATAAAAAAATAAAACAAACCATCATAAAATGCTTCAATGAGCAATATAAACACACTTGAAACAAATGAAGAATTAAAAGTCTCAGCAAAGTAATAGAAGGTATAAAAAACCAAAGGGAAGTTTTAGAATGTAAAAAAATACAATAACTGAAGTAAAAAACTCAACAGATGAGCTCAACAGCAAAATGGAGGGGACAGAAGAAGGAATCGAATCAGTAGACATGAAGACAGAACATAAAAATTACTTAATTTAAACAATCTGAGAGAAGTTAGATTGAAAAATATTATACAGAGCCTCAGGGACTGTGGGACTATAACAAATTATCTAACACACCTGTCACTGGAGTCCTAAGGAGAGGAAAAAGAGGGTAGGACTGAAAAAGTATTCAAAGAAATGTCTGAAAACTTCCCAAATTTGGCAAAAGACATAAGGCAACAGATTCAAAAAGAATAAATCCCAGGGGCACCTGGGTGGCTCAGTTGGTTGAGCGTCTGACTTTGGCTCAGGTCATGATCTCACTGCTCATGGGTTCGAGCCCCGCGTCAGGCTCTGTGCTGACAGCTCAGAGTCTGGAGCCTGCTCTGGATTCTGTGCCTTTCTCTGACCCTCCCCTACTTGTGCTTTGTCTCTCTCTCAAAAAATAAATAAAAACATTTAAAAATGTGTTTAAAAAAAAGAATAAACCCCAGAAAGGATAAACCTAAGGAAATCCATGCCAACAAAAGTAACAGTCAAACTTAAGAAAACTAAAGACAGAAAAAATCTTGAAAGCAGCAGAAAATAATACAGAGGGGGGAAAACAATTCAAACGACAGCAAATTTCTCACAGAAACCATGGAGGCCAAAAGGAAGCATGTTTTTAAAGTGCTAAGAGAAAAGAACTGCCAACCCAGAATTCTGTATTTGCAGCAAAAATATCCTTCAAAAAGGAAAGGAAAATTAAAACATGTTTAGATGAAGAAGACTAAAAGAATTTGTTGCCAGCACACCTGCTCTAAGACAATGGCTAAAGGAAGTTCTCTAAACAAAAAGGAAATGATAAAAGAAGGAAACTTGGGAAACAAAAACAAACTCAAAGAGAATAAAAACATGGGAAAATACAACAGACTATACTTCTCATGAGTTTTGTAAGTTATGATTTTTGTAAGTTATGTTGGATGACTGAAGCAGTTACTAGAACATTTCTGATACTCTCAATGTATTTAGAGGAAATATTTAAGACAATTAGTAATGGCGGGTACAGAGATGTAAAGGCAGGTAAAGTTTCAATGCTTCACTTGAAATGGTAAAATCCTGTCTGCAGGAAACTGATAAATCATAAATATGCACAAACATAGATGTACATACATGCATATATAAGTATGCATATGTACACAGGTGTATACTAGAGCAACCACTGAAAAAGCTATACAAAGAGATACATTCAAAAACACCATACGTAAATACAAATGGACTTCTAAAAGATGTCTGAATTATTCACAGGAATACAGGAAAAAAGAAAACAGAATTTTAGTGCTCACTTTGGCAGCACATATACTAAAAATTGGAACGATACAGAGAAGATTAGTGTAGCCACTGTGCAAGGATGTCACAAACTTGTGAAGCGTTCCATATTTAAAAAAATAAATAAAGAAGAAAGAAAACAGAATAAACAGAAAACAAAAAGTAAAAGACCATATTAAGCCCTAACATATCAATGATTACAGTAAATGTAAACGGTCAAAATACATAATTAAAGACAGAAATTGATAAAGTGGATAAAACACATGATCCAATTATTTACTTTCTACAAGAAATTCACATCAAATATAACAATATAGGTATGGGGCGCCTGGGTGGCTCAGTCGGGTGAGCGGCCGACTTCAGCCCAGGTCATGCATGATCTCTCGGTCCATGAGTTCGAGCCCCGCGTCGGGCTCTGTGCTGACAGCTCAGAGCCGGGAGCCTGTTTAAGATTCTGTGTCTCCCTCTCTCTGACTCTCCCCTGTTCATGCTCTGTCTCTCCCTGTCTCAAAAATAAATAAAACGTTAAAAAAATTTAAAAAAAAAAACAAGCAATATAGGTATATTGAAAGTAAATGAATAAATATACCATGCAAACATTAATCAAAAGAAAGAGTAAGTTACATTAATATCATAAGCAGACTTCAAAGCAAAGAAAATTTCCAAAGATGGAGAAAAACATTACATAATGATAAAAGAATACATCTACCAAGAAGACATAAACCTAAATGTATATCTACTAAATAATAGGGGTGTAAAATAGGTGAAGCAAAATTGATAAAGTGAAAGGAGAAATAGACAAATCCACAAAATTACAGTTGAAAACTTCAACATCACTCTTAACAATTGATGGAAAACCAGCAAAGATATAGGAGATCTTAACATCACTATCTACAAAAGTAGGTAATCAACATTTATAGAACACTCCATCCAACAACAGAGTTCCTTTCAAGCACTGACAGAACATACGGCAAGATAGATGTGGGTCATAAAACAAACCTCAACAAATTTTAAAAATGCACACAGAGTATGTTCTGGGCCCACAATGTAATCAAAATAGAAATTAATCAAAGAGAGGCACTAAAAACCTCCAAACACTTAAAAATTAAACAACACACTTTTAAATAATCAATGAGTCAAAAAGGAAGTCTCAAAGGAAATTTAAAAATACACTGAACTGAATAAAAAGGAAAACCTATCAAAATTTGTGAGACACAGCTAAAGTAGTGCTAAGAGGGAAATTTACTGCACCAAATGCTATCATTAAAAAAGAGGAAAAGTCTCAAAATAATAACTTAAGCTCACATGTCAAGAAACTAGAAAAAGAAGAGCAAAAAACAAAAACAAACTGAAAACAAACAAACAAAAAACCCAAAGCAGGCAGGAGGAAGGAAATAATAGAAATCAATGAAACTAGGAACAGAAAAGTAACAGAGGAAATCAATGAGATAAAATTTTAGTCCTTTCAAAAGATCAACAACATTGACAAATCTCTACCAAAACAACGAAGAAAAAACTAGACAAGAGACATATTACTAATATCAAGAATCAGATAGGAAATATCACTATAGACACTATGGACATCAAAAAAATAAACAATGGAATACTGTAAACAACTCTACACCCATAAATGTGACAATGTAGGTAAAATGGTCAATTCCTCAAAAAACACTACCACAATTCAACCCAATATGAAACATGTAATTTAAACAATCTTATAACTAAATTTCCTATTAAGAAATTTTCATCTGTAATTTTAAAACTCTGAAATCTCCAAGTCCAGATGGTTTCACTGGAGGATACTACCAAACAGGTAAAAAGGAATGAACACCAATTACACACAATCTCTTCCAAAAAATAAAAGAGGAGGAAATAATTCCAAATTCATCTTATGAAACTAGTATTACCCTGATATTAAACCCAGAAAACTGTAGACCAATAATACTCATGAATTTATATGTGAAAATCCTTAACAAAATACTAGTAACTAGAAATCAGCAATATAATAAAAAGAATTAGACATCATAACCAAATGAGATTTATTCCAGGATGCAAGGCTGGCTTAACATAGTAAAATCAACCACTATAATCCATGATATTAAAAGGCCAAAAAAAAATGATATCAATTAATACAGAAAGGGTGTCTGACAAAATTCAACCCTGCTTCATGATAAAACTTTCAGCAAAATAGGACCAGAGGTGAACTTCGTCAATTAGAGGAAGAGCATCTACAAAAAGCCTACAGTTAACATCATACTTAATGGTTAAAGACTGAATGCTTTCTCTCTAAAATCAGGAACAAGGATGTCTGCTCTCACAACTATTTTTCAACACATTACTGGAAGTTCTACTCAGTGCAACAAGGCAAGAAACAGAAATAAAAGGTATAAAGATAGGAAAGGAAGAAACAAAACTACTCCTATTTGCAGATGACAAAATCATCTACATGAAAAATCCTGAGGAGCCCACCAAAAAAACCTTCTAGAACTATTGAGTTCAACAAGGTTGCAAGACATAATATCAACATACAAAAATCAATGTACTTCTATAAACTAGCAAGAACACACAGAAACCGAAATTAAAAATAAAATACCATTTACAATCACACCAAAAAAAGATCCCAATAAAGCTATAATTTTTAAAATAAAATACTTATAAATCTAACAATACATGTACAGACTTCTATGCTGAAAACTACAAAACACTGCTGAAAGAAGTCAAAAAAAGTTTTAAGTGAGAAAATACATCATGTTCACAGATTGGATAACTCAACATAGTAAAGATGTTAATTCTCCACCAAACTGACATAAGGGTATCATGTAATTCCTATAAAAATATCAGAATGACAGTTTGTAAAGATAGAGTATTCTAATTATATGGGAAGGCAAAGAAACTAAGATAGCTAAAACAACTTTGAAAAGGAATAAAGTGGAAGGAACCATGCCATTCCATTTCAAGACTTATTATATAGCTACGGTAGTCAAGATTGTGTGGTATTGGCAGAGGAACAGACACACAGATCAAGAGAACGGAAGAGAGAACAAAGAAATAGATCTACAGCAGTACAGCTAAATTATTTTCAACAATGGTGCAAAAGCAATTCAATGGAGGGAGGACAATTTTTTCAGTATTTGGTGCCAAAGCAATGGATAGCTATAGAAAAAAAAATTATTGACCCAAACCTCACACCTTACATAAAAGTCAATTCAAAATGGATCATAAATGTAAATCTAAGAAGTAAAACTATAAAAATGGAAGAAAATGTAAGAGAAGATCTTCAGGACTTGGGGATGAGTTCTTAGACATGACACCAAAAGCATAATCCACAAAAATCAGTAAATTGGATTTCATCAAATTAGAAACATTCGATCTGCAAAAGCTCATGTGAAAAGGAGAAAGAACATGGACAATCCAGTGACTGGAAGAAAATATTTGTAGACCACATATCTGATAAGGGTCTCTATATATCTAGAATTTATAAAGAATTCTCAAAACTCAACAGTAAAAAAAATCCAGTTAGAAAATGGGCAAAGTACGTGAACAGACATTTCACCAAAAAGAATATACAGATGGCAAATAAGCACATGAAAAGATGTTCAGCATCACTAACAAGTCAGGGATAGTAACTTAAGATCACAATAAGATAATGCTCTATACCTGTGAAAACACCTAAGATTTTTTTAAAAGTGAATGCTGTCAAGGCACACAGAGGAAGTGGATCTCTCATACATTACTGGTAAGACTATAAAATGGTAGAGTCGCTCTGGAAAATAGTTTGGCAGTGTCCTTTACTTTTATTTATTTATTTTTTTGGCAGTGTCTTAAAATTAAACATGCAAGGGCGCCTGGGTGGCTCAGTCAGTTAAGCATCTGATTCTTGATTTCAGCTCAGGTCATGATCTCAAGGTTTTGAGATTGAGCCCTATGTCAAGTTCTACACTGACAGCATAGAGCCTGCTTGGGATTCTCTCTCTCCTCTCTCTCTCTCTGCCTCTCCCCTTGCTTGTGCTTCTCTCCCTCTCTCTCTCTCAAAATAAATAAACTTTAAAAAACAAAACTAAACATGAAATTAACATATGATCTATCATTCACACTCCTGGGCATTTATCCCAGAGAAATGAAAATTTACATCCACACAAAACCCTGTGTACAATTGTTCATAATAGCTTTATTTGTAATGGCCAAGAACTGGAATCAACCAAAAATTCTACAAATACTGAATGGTTAAATAAAATATTACATTCATACCACAGAATACTACTCAGCAGTAATAAGAAATGAACAACTGAAATTCAGAACAACTTGGATGGATCTCAAGAGCACTGTGTTGAGTGAAAAAAAAAAAAAAACCAAACCTCAAAAGGTCACATACCGTAGGAATCCTTTCATGTAACATTCCCAAAATGACAAAATTACAGAGATGGAGAAATGACTAGTAGTTGGTAAGGGTCAGAGATGGTGGGGAGGAGGGGAATGGTTGTGATTATTATAAGGGAGAGCAAAAGATCTTTGTGGTGATGGAATAATTTTGTATTTTGCGACGGTGGTGATAGGAATCTACATTAAGTGCTAAAATGGGCATGGAGCTATACATACTTTATATCAATGTTGATTTCCTGGATTTGATGTTGTACTATACCTAAGTGAGATGTAACCAATGGGGGGGAAAGTAGGGTAAAGGGTATATGGGACCGCTCTGTACTATCTTTGCAATTTCCTAAAACTGGAATTATTTTTAAATAAACTTTGAAGAATAAAGTATTAACTTCAGATCTTTATATCACTTACTTAAATTATGCTCCCACTTGCTTTTTATGTGTAAGCGTCATTTTTAAATATCTCTATAAGTAGGGGCTCTGGATGGCTCAGTCAGTTAAACGCCTGACTTCCACGCAGGTCATGCTCTCGTGGTTTGTGGGTTTGAGCCCTGTCTCGGGATCTGCACTGACAGCGTGGAGCCTGCTTGGGATTCTCTCTCTGCCCCTTCCCCACTCATGCTTTCTCTTTCTCTCAAAATAAACTTTAAAAATAAAATAAAATAAACATCTCTATAAGTAGATCAATAATCTTTTCTGCTAATTAACTGTAGTTTCAATGATTTCTGCTTGAATGTTGAAAAACATGTTTTATAGTGAGCAGCTCCATAACTACATGACATTTCCAAACTAGAAGGTATTCTAATCTCAGGATTAATTAAAATAAAAGCTATCTGCATTTAACTAGTATTCAGTTCAAAAAATAAGAGGTAGTGGGGCGCCTGGGTGGCTCCGTTAATTATCTGCCTTCGCCTCAGGTCATGATCTTGTGATTCGTGGGTTCCAGCCCTGTGTGGGGCTCTGTACTGACAGCTCAGAGCCTGGAGCCTGCTTCAGATTCTGTCTCCCTCTCTCTCTGCCTCTCCCCCACTCACAATCTATCTGTCTGTCTGTCTCTCTCAAAAATAAATAAACATTAAAAAACTTTTTTTTTTTTTTACATTTTATTTATTTTTGAGAAACAGAGCGAGACAAAGCATGAGCGGGGGAGGGGCAGAGAGAGAAGGAGACACAGAATCCGAAGCAGGCTCCAGGCTCTGAGCAAGCGGTCAGCACAGAGCCTGATGCGGGGCTCGAACCCACGAAACGTGAGACCGTGACCTGAGCTGAAGCCGGACGCTCAACTGACTGAGCCACCCAGGTGCGCCTAAAAAAATATTTTTTAATAAATAAAAATAAGAAACAAGAAGTGATGGTATAAATCTGAAAAATCATGCCACAATAATAAAAAAATGTATTATCGATTATACAAAGACAAAAGCACCCTCAGAGTACTCACACAGAGACAATAGTCTCTTCCAGGTCTTCCCGGCTCCCTCTACAAGCCAGTAGACTGGCTTCCTAACCTAACACCATGCCTGGCACACATGAGAAGCCTTCAGTAAAAACTGTTAAGCAAACGAATGAATGACCTAACAGCTGCCTTATTTTTGCCCACTGAAACAAGAAATGTGGGTTTTCAGATCTTGTCATATCCTAATCTATATTTTGAACACTTTTCCACAATAAATTTCTACTTGGAGAGAAAAAGACAGATGGAATTTTTCTGAAGTAGAAACTGAATTAGTAATCAAATATACATACCCAAGTCACTGCTACCACGCTTTATAAAAATTACATTTTAATCTGCCTCCCCCATTTCCTAAATCCTCTTCTCAGCATCTATTTATAAACTGCTCGTGTCATAGATTATCCCTACTCTACCAGCAAAGACTTTGTCCTTAGCTGGAGGCCACCCTTGCTTGTTCCCATTGTTTTTTTTTTCCTCACCCTTAGCCCACCCCCAAATCCGTACCACATATGCTCCTCCCCCTCCTCCTCCAAAAAAGAGGGAAAGAAAAAGCATGAGAGAAGAACAGCATTAAATGACCAGACCATGACCAAGCCTTGCAAAACAGTAATGCAAACAAACAACGAATTTCATTGGGCACACAAATACTCAAACACAAGTCTTCGCCATGAGGCATATTACCCACTCCTCAAATACACAATACAGAAAACAAAACTGGGTTAGTCACCCTTATTGAATTCATCTTCAACTTGAGAACCGGTAACCTAATGTGTAGATCACTCAGGATCCTCTGTTCCATGTCTCTTGGGGATGGTGTGGGGATAGGGAGGGTACACATAACTCTGAAATGAGTTAAAAAGAGTAGGGGACTGAACTTGATAGCGACTAACATTACGTGCGAGGCACTGTGCTAGGAACTTTTAAACTGATAATGTTATTTACTGTTCAAGACTATCTATGAGGTAGGCATGATCTACACTGGACAGGTAGGAAAACTAAGACATAAGCGAGAGAGCCAGGTTTCAAACCCAAACTTCCTTACTGAAAACATCTGAAAGCCTATGCAATCTTTTCAATACACTCTGCCTCTCTAAATCCAATTTTGGGGATCACAGCTACCCTATTTCTATTTTCTTTCTCCTAGAGCATTACTACTCAACTAATCAAAGACCTGTTAATAGAAGAAGCAGAGGCCTAGAGTCACACTTGTTACAATTACTCCTTACTCGCTGTGTTACTTTGAATAAGCCAATTTTCCTCTCTGACCCTCAATCACCTTTTGGATGCAGCTTGTTTCTGAGGCTCTTTCTGAGAATAAAACTTTCGGACTCCAAGATGTCTTCTGTGTTGTAAAGACAAGCAGAGCTATAACCGCATTGTCTACAATGTATTTTCCAGAGCAAACTCTATTATATCGATTTAATTCTATTTACCAATATGAAACCACCTTCAATTATTTACATTTTAATTTTACTAAAATAACCTTTATCGGGATTAATTCCTTTGTAAAATTTAATTAAGATTTACCCTATCCATTGGTCTGAGCTTTACTGTTTTGTTCTGACCATGTAACAAATGTCACCAAATACTTTTCGCCACTAGGAATAATTCTTTTGTGGTTTTGATTTCTAAAAACCTCATTTTTCCCAGAGTGCTTTATCCTTCTGTCTCTGGAGGTCTAGAGGTAAGCCTGTAATAGACACAAATGTACATCACCTCCTACATCTAATGTTCGGAAAAGCTGGTCCAGTGCACCCAGTATTTGGTAAACCAAGTCGTATAATTTCGGCATGGTAAGGGAAGTTTGCTATTAAAATTAAACAGTACTCAGACCGGGGCTTCGTGGATAATCAAGGATAATCAAGGAAATCGTCCCCTCTCTCATTTGGACACACCCCTTCTCTTCCCACTGGGAGCAGCGCTCCACGCGCATCAGTCAGTTTAGGGTTCCAGCAGGCGCGCCCCGGTTGTTCCCGAGTCCAGAGAGCCGCCCGGGGAAGAAAGGGGGACAGGCGACTCGGGGAAGACCCACGCAACCGGGTGGGGCTAAGTCGGGCCTGAGGGCGGGGCGGGCCCGGGGGCCGCCTCCACCTCCAGGCCCGCCCTGCGCCACACCCGACCCCGCCTGCCTTCCGCTAACGGGCCGCGGCACCCGACTCCGCCCGCCAGCCCTCACCTCGCCCCGACGGCGGCCTCCGGGAGTCGGCGCCCGCCCGTCGCGCCGCCTCACCGCCGTACCACCCGCCGCCTCCTCTGCAACCTCAGCCCACCGGGCGGACCCGGCCCAGGTCACTGGCGGCCCAGGCGCAGGTAGGCGATGGTGCGCATGCCCGAATCTTGAATCCCTATTTGCAGCTGCTAAGCGACACCCGCACCCGAACCGGCCAATCCTGGAGTGGCTTCCCCGCCCAGTCCCGGAGGAGTCCCGAATTAGCTAGTTCTTAAAGGGCTGCCACCCAAAGGCACAGGGGGAGTGGCAGGGGCGCGCGCTCCTCCCAGCTTTCTTCCCATCTGCTGGCTCTCACCCGCTTGGGTTTGACGTCCAAGCGTGTAATTCCCACGTCCGGAGGTGCGAGGAAACTTCTGGGTCTAAGCTCGATTCCTCCTGGGGTAGAGTACAGAACTGACGTGCCGAGACAGGGAGGTTCTGCGTAAGCCCGCGACACGCCCCCGCTGTGGGTTCTGCCGTCTGCGCAGCTGGGCGGGAAGTCCGAGATAGGCAAACCAAAGAGCACAGCCTCCTGCCAGCCTGGATGAGGTGCTAAAGTCCGACCCTGGAGGGACACACCCCAGTCTGGGGGTGGAGGCACTCACAGGTGTCACACGGATGGATGGCCCAATGCAGGGAAGCGGAACTCGTCCATTTATTTTTCGCCCAACACATTTTGAGCACCTGATGTGTGCCGGGCACTAGGCCTGGCGGTGGGGACACAGTGAGGAACTCCTGACACTAAACACTATGTTAAGAGAAGGCAGAGCGAAAGCACTCATCAATTAAACAATTACACAACATGTGTTGAAATACAAACTGAGATGTGTGCTCTTCCGAGAGGAACAAGGTTTTTGAGAGAAGTTACAGGAGCTTCTGGTCTGAACTTGGGAGTCCGAGGAGGCTTCCTGGAGAACGTGACACTATAGCTGACTGGTTGCTCACTAGGCAAAGGGGAAAAAAAGAGTGTTTCAGACAGAGGGCGGTTTGTGTATAAAGAACAAGAAGGCGGCAGGGCTCCTTTAGACGGATGAAAAGAAAGGTGGTGCATGAGGAGCTAGTGTTTAACAGGCACAGAATTACAGCTGGAGAATATGAAAAAGTTCTGGAAATGAATGGTGGTGATAGCTGCACAATAATGTAAATTTTTAAATGTCACAGAACATTTAAAAATGGCTAAGATGGTACATTTTAAGTTATGTATATTTTGCCACACCAAAAAAAAAAAAAAAGACAAGAAAAGGAACTGAGAGTTTAGAGAGTAAGGAATAGGGTGAGAGCCACTAGAGAGAATAGAAGAGCTAAGACCAGGTAAGACCTTTGTAGGCCATGCTAGAAAGTTTAGGACAGTGGGAAACTGATAAAATTTATCTTGTGTAAAATCACTTTGGCTGCTGAAGTTAAGATCAAAATGAAAAAGGCTCACAGAAGCCCTGGTAGGACCAGCTGGGAAGCCAATGCAGTCATCTGGGCAAAAGACGATGAAGCTGGAGCTCGCTTAGACTTGGACTGGAGCGATGGTGAAGAGGAGGAGAACTGGACAGTCTGCAGAGACATGTAGGAACAAAATCAACAAGACGTGGTGACGAATTGGATGTGGAAGAGTAACAAAGTGGCTTCAAGGATAATGCCACTGTTCAGCCTTGAGTGAATGTGTAGATAGTGGAGGGGTTTCTAGATACAGAGAAACTGGAAGAGGATCTGATTTTGGAAAGAAAAATGATCTCTAGTTCTATCTCAGACAAGTTGAATTTGAGGTAGCCTAGAGACTTCTGGTCCAGATGTCAATGTAGGCAGTTGAATGTACAGGTACAGGTCTGGGCTAGACATCAACTTTTGAAAGTCATCACCACATGGGTAGAAACTGAAGAAGGCCTTACATAGCCAGAGAAAAATTACAAAATGAAAACAGATGACCTCCAGGGATCCCCACCTCCTGGTATTCACACTCTTGCGTGGTCTCCTCCACGTTGAGTCAGGGTTGGCCTGTGTGACAAGTGATCATGAGGCTAGGTCATAAAAGGCACAAAAGATAACAGCAATGAGATTTGATTGGTAACAGAGATTGAAACCTCCTCACTGAATGTGAGGGAACCACTGGGATTCCCTCTCCAAGTGTATTCGCAGGTGAATGAAGAGCTGTTCTTGTCACCACAGGTCATGAAGACAAAACTCTGGCTTAAATGGGGAAGGAAAAATTGGTGCCAGACCCACAAAAACCAAGAGTTTTTGAATGTGGAGCCTCAGGCTCTCAAAACCTGCTATGTGAGTGCTTTATAATAGGGCTTTGTGCTCTCTGACGGGTGCAGATAGAGTGGCTCAGGCACCATAGTGGATTGGGCTACAGGGGTAAGATGTGGTGTCTGGAGTCCTAGCCCTCCTCTCCAATCATTGGTCATTTTGACTCCAGGCTCCAGAGATTTTCTTTTCCAGCCTTCTTCATTCCTCTACTTCCAGGCTCACACCCTAGGTTGCTGTATCACCACAGAAGAAGAGCTCCACCTCTGAAGTTGTAAACGCAGACACCTGATCTCTGACTGTCCCTTGGCTGTTCTCAGAATTCTGCCCACTGTTGCCTGGCCTGCGGAAGCCTCTACTTGTCCTTCTACTTTGTTGTATGTATCACCTTTCTCCATCCACTTTATTTCCTTCTCCATCCACTGAAAGTGCAGGGTTTATCATTTCCATCACATTCTTCCCAATATGCTTACCTCCATTGTGCAGTTTTTCTTCTCTCACATCTGCCTGGGAGCACTCCCACTCAGGAAAAAAATCCAATCTTCTGGCTTCTCTAAATAAGCCCCTGAGCTGGAAGTGCTGCTGGAAAAAAAAAAAAAATCGCACAACCATACAGATCAGTGCTATGTATGTACCTCGCCAGCCTCCACCAGGTCCTCAACACTGCCCGGCAGTCCCATGTTTGCTGGGTTGGCTCTGTCTCCAGCTCTCCCCAACACCAACCTCAAAATCTCCTGCGTGCTCCCCAGATCTACCACTCTTCAAGATCCCCCTAGCCTCCCAGGTGCCCCCTTCACAGAGGAAAGAGCAGCCATTAAAGTAATAGCCCTCAGTTCCCACCAACTTCTGTCCCTCTACCACCTTCTTTCCTTTTTCCCCTTTATTGCCAGGTTTCTTGGCAACAGTGGCCTGCTCTAAAGACTCCATTTGCTTCATCTTTCCTGTATTTCATAGTCCCTGGAAATTCTCACTTCTGCCTCACCACAGCACTGAAACCTCCTTCATTAAAGACATTCAAGTTCTAGTCTTTACCTGGCTTGACCTTTCAACAGCATTTGTCATTGCTGTCCTGTCTTGCTTCCTCAGTCACTCTTATTTTTATATGACCCCCCCACCTGATTTCCTCTTATATCTCTAGTCTCCCCACCCCTCCCCCATGCTCCTCTGTAGCCTCTTTTCCTTGGCCATGAGAGAAACCAAGTCACTCTCCTTGGGCAGTCTTATCCACTGCATGGTTCCATTTCCACAAGTGATGCCCCTCAAAGCTTATATCGCCAGCCCAGCCCTTGACCCTGAGTTCCAGACCCAAAGAGCCAGCCATAGACTTCTACATCTCTGTCTGACATCACCTTGCATGCACGTGTCCACGGCTGAATTGATCACTCTCTCACTTCCAGTCCAACTTCTCCTTCACTGTCCCCTGTCTCCAAAAATGGCATCACCAGTCTCTCAGTTGCTGAAACCAAGACACCAGAAGTCATCCCTAATTACTCCTTCTCCCTCCCTCCTCCATTAATTCACTAAGACCTGGCAAGTCTATTCCAAATGTCTGTCAAATGCACACATTTTTTTCACTCCTCCACCGTTTCCGGCCTGCACACCTGCAGCAAGTAGCCTTCTCTGTAGTTGTTTGTTTGTTTGCTTGTTTTTTAAGGAAAACTCTAAAATGCATCTCTGACTTCACTTCTTTTTTGCCTAAAACTGTCTATAGCTTCCATGGTTCCTAGGAGAAAGTCCAGACTCTGGGTACCAGTCACCTGGGTAACCTCTACTTCCTCTTCATATTGAGACATCTGTCTGTTTTCTGTGGAGCCTTTGGGGAATTTTCCCAGGGAGAGAGCCTTGCTGGGGTTAATAGTACAGGCTTGGGAACCAGGAAGCCCTGAAGTCCTGGTCCAGTTCAGGTATGTTGCCCCACTTTTCTCACTGGGTTTTACTCCTCTGTGAAATGGAATGAAAGCTGCCTCCTCACAGGGTTGACTAAGGGAATTGTGGAGGGAGAGCCCAGCAAAGTAGATGAGCCTGCTCTGGATCAGGGCCACTACTCAGGGAAATGAAGCTCTATGAGGCAGAATTGCCCCCCCCCCCAGATCCCTTTTGAGTAAAGGCTTTGAAGATCTTCCTCCTAAATGATGTGGCTGCTGTTCCCCCTGTGCTGCAGGGAAATCCAGCCTTGTTCCCATGTCCGTAATGGATGGGTTGAACCAGAGAGAAGACAACGACTTCAGAGTGTCAGCGGTTGCCAGCAGTAACTATGTGGCCCAGGAGGGTAGGACCAGCTTCCTTCTTTTATCTTGCAGCAAGCCACCTCTGCAGTATGGTGCATAGGCAGTATGGAGTAGTAAGTTAAGAACGAGGGCTCTAAAGCCATACTACCCGTGTACAGATATTGGCTCTGCCCTTAGTGGCTGTGAGATGTTGGGCAGGTTTCTTAACCTATTTTCTCATCTGTAAAATGGAGAAAATAACAGTTCTTTTTAGGGCCGTAAACCTAGTGAGCTTTATTACTACCCAAAGGAAAAATAGGTGTAGATACAAGTTTCTTCCTCAGCAAAGAATAAAGCTAACAGCAGTGTTTTCCTACTACCTGCAGGGTTTGGCTTGGCAGGAGGCAATGGCCAGGGTTCACGTTCCAGACGCGTATCTGGAGGCACCAGAGTGATGTCGAAATAGGGAGGAGTGGACTTGGAGCCAGATATCTGGGTTCCAGCCACAATACCCGTGTGACCCAACGCAAGGTGCTCCTGCAGATAGACTACCCAGCGCCTGAAAGGCGAGGAGCTGACGCCCGGCCCCGCCCCCGAGGTTAGCTCTCCAGACTGCGCAAATGCAATCGAGCGCCTACAGCGCTGAGCCCCCAGGGGGCGGGACCGAGGCTGACGCTCTGACCATCGCTCTTGCGCGCCCAATCACAAATGACGTTCCGTCTGTTCCCAGTCACCGGGAGGACCCAATCAACGTCGAGAGTGTAGGCCCCACCTAACATGGGTCCCTGCTTCAGTAATAGTGCGCCTGGGGCTGCCGGTTGGCTCCGGTTTAGATGCACGGGGGTCCTCAGGGCCTGAGACCGGGTTCCAACCTGGCTTCTCGGGATGTCGGTGGCCTTCGTACCGGACTGGCTGAAAGGCAAGGCGGAAGTTAATCAGGAGACGATCCAGCGGGTGAGCGCTAACGAGGGCGGAGAGAAGTTCCTTGGTTGAGATCTTGAAAGGGTTCGGGTTCGGGAAGCTTCCTAGAGTGAGCAGCATCCCAGTTGAGGCTTGTGGTGGGTTTGCGTAGGGGGTCGGCTTGCAGCGGTGTGGCGTGAGACCGGAACGAAGTCGGCAAGAACACTGGGGCAGTACAACCCCGCAATGAAGAGACTAGGGGGTAGTGTGCCTGGCCGTCCCGATGACGCACTGCGCTGACCCTTTCTCTGGTCTTTCAGCTCCTGGAGGAGAATGACCAGCTCATCCGCTGTATCGTGGAGTATCAGAACAAAGGCCGGGCGAATGAGTGCGTCCAGTAAGTACCCGCCCCTCCTCCCAACTTTTGGGAGGAGGATAAACCAGTGTGGTGATACAGCAAGCTGACCTGAACTAGGAGTCTTGGGTGACTGATCCCCTATGAGGCTCAGAGGTTACTTACCTGCTCCAAACCACACAGACAGCACATTGTGAAGCCTGGAGTCAGATGTGGCACCCTCTTTGAATTTGAATTATGCTCACTGCAAACTTCCTTCAGGTAGACATGTCAGTTGATGACAACAGGGGTGGGGAGAAGATCACGTGGAAAACTAGTCTCTGGAGATGAGCGCTGTGGCCCCTTGCTCATCATGGATCCTCAGCTCATCCTTTTTCTGAGGGGGTCAGACCATTTGACTGTTAAGTTAGTTCCCTTTCATCTTCTAACTCGCAGTCTGTAATGCACACAAGGACCATAAAAGACTTACAAGTTAAGCCAAAGGCACATTCAGCACAGTAATTGAATGTGTTTTCTAGTTATATACCAAAATGAGAGAAAACAGTCTTTCTAAATGTAGTCCATGAATTATGCTCCGTTTATTATTACATTATTTCATTCTTACTGAAGACATGTTTAAGAAAGGCATGCTTTTCCCACCCCCTAAAAAAATCACCCACAATCCCTCACTGAATAGCTCAATGGAATAGTAGAGGTATCTTTGTGTAAGTCTTTGCATTTGATTCTGGCATCTGACAATTTGCTTTTTTACAGTTTATAGTAAACTCTCATTTTTCTATATAGAAGTTGCAAAACGTTCCATTTGGTGTAGCGATTCTCAACCTATGCATAAGAAAGTTATCAAAATTTCCTGGTGGGCTTTTTCACATTGCATAGGCCATGCTTCCTGCCCTCCTAGTCTGGTTTGCCTTCCTGGGTAGAGAACTCTGTCACCTGATTGAGAATCACTACTATAGTAAGCTCACATTGATACCTTTGAAGTGCTTTGTCCCTTTAAGTTTGTTCAACAGACATTCTATAAGTACTACTGAGTACCAGACACTGTTTCAGCTACTGGGGAATCAGTACCAAAACCAGCTTTGCTTTTTACCAAATCAGGTACCTTGTCTGCTCTTACAGAGTTTACATTCTAGACTCCAGAAGCTGGAAGGAGGAAATCATACAATTAGGCACATAGTAGTAAGTGCTTTGAATAAGAATAAACCAGGGTAAGTGAGGGAGAAGGGATGCCATTTTACACAGGGTATATCTGATGCGACATTTGAGCAGACACCAGAGGTGAGGGAGCCAGCTATATAGATTTGTGAGGCAGAGTCAGCATCAGGTGGAAAAGCCCCCTAGGCTGGGACACGCTGGTTATCTTCAAATCACAGCAAGGAGGACGCTGCAGCCAGAACTCAGTGAGCAAAGGGAAAGTGGTAGGAGCTGAGATCAGAGACGTAACTGGAGGCCCCAATCTTATAGCCTTGCAGGCCATCAGAAGGGCTGGAAGAGCTCAGCTTTACTCAGAATGAGATGGGAGCTTTTGGAGGGTTTTAATCAGAGGTATTGCAAGTCTTGACTTATACTGTACAATGATCCCTTAGGTTGCTACTTAGGAGTCAAAGGTAGAGCAGGGAGACAGACCAGTTATGAGACTGGTCCGATACAATAGCCTAGGCAAGAAGGGGAGTGGTTTGGCCCAGAGAGGTAGCCATGGAAGTATAAGTGCAAACAGGTAAGAAGCTGGATATATTTTCCTTGGTGTTAAATAAGGAGGTTGATGATACTAAATCATCTAAACAATAGATGAGCCATTCCACTAGGGTGGGTAAATTCCTTTCCAGTGTCTTGTTAGTGTTCAGTAAAAGCAAGCCTCTGATTTTTGCCCGTTTTTTACCCATAGGTACCAGCATGTGTTACACAGAAATCTCATTTATTTGGCTACCATCGCAGATGCCAACCCCACCAGCCCTTCAAAACCAATGGAATAATCTTTCAGCTGGCTCTCATAAGGAGTAATTGAGGGTAACCCATTTCCTATGAAGTAGAGATAGGATCTTTACCAACTCAACTGCTTGAAACATGAATGAAACCTCTGTGACTCTTAAAAATGTGAAAAGGTGAAGAAAGCTACTAAGTTAATTGTATTCGCAGCGTAAATAATTATTTTAATAATTAAGCAGATTAAGTTGACTCCAGATGTCCTCTTTCCTGTTTGGATGTTTCGATAACAAAGATATCATGGGCATCTTCAATTCAACCTTTTCAGTTTCAACCTGAAGAGGAAACTGAATAGATGTTGGGCAATCAACAGGAATTGGCAAGACTCCTAACTGAGGCCCTGCCGAATGGATGTGTAACTGTGCGCTCCCTCCTACCAGTTTGTAGTTGTGGACCTGACCATTTTTTTCAGGTTGCTTTGAAATAAAGCTCTCCTTTCCATGAAAGACTCCTATTGAGGTATAGAGGTTTTCATATAATAAGTGTTCCATTTGGTCTTCTGGAAAAACTGTAAGGACTTAAAAATATATGTAACAACGGGACACCTCTGTGGCTCGGTCAGTTAAGCGTCCGACTTTGGCTCAGGTCATGAACTCACAGTTTGTGAGTTCGAGCCCTGCATCGGGCTCTGTGCTGACAGCTCAGAGTCTGGAGCCTGCATGGGATCCTGTGTCTCCCTGTCTGTATCCCTCCCCACCCCTCAACAATGAATACATGTCTTAAAAATATGTATATATGTGACAACACCATTATCATTGCTAACCAAATCAATAGTAATTCTTAATTATTTAATATCTAATATCTTTTAAAATACTTTTTTAAAATATCTTTTTCCACCTATCTTTTTAAGGTTCTTGGCTGGGCCTCTATAATAAAAGACAGGTTAACAAAAGAAAAGCATATAAGTTAAGTTTGATGTGACATGGGAGTGCTTCATAAGGAAATGAAGACCCAAAAAACCAGTTAAACCTGAACATTTTTATATTAGATTTGATGAAAAGTAGAAAGTTGTGGAAAACTGTGGGTGGAACAGTAGGGTATGAGTGAAGCATAGTAAATTAGGGGAACTTAGCATGGCCTTTTCATTCAAAATCTCAGTGTCCCTCCTTTTTAAAAGATAAAGATGCTCCTTTCTTCTGGGTATAAGAGGGCACTTCTCACATGGGGTCTCATGACCTTGCTTCTTGGGAGGTCAGAAAATCCTTCCAGCATCTCATTTTTCAGATTCCTTCAGCTTAAAATATTCAGTACACCAAGGTGTCACGTTTTGGAGTAGCATGTCCTGAACTCCCATCAATTATCACAAAATGTCTTTTTGTTGACTTGTCTAACTCTGGGTCCAAACAAGATTCATAACACTGCATTTTGTTGACATCCCTTAAATCACTGTAAAAATACTTAGCAGTTCCCCTTCTTGTCTTCATTGCCATTTGTTGGCAAAACTAGGTGATATGCCCTAAAATTAATCATGTTCTGGATTTGCCTAGTTGCATCCCTATGATGTTATTAAATATGTCCCAGTATTGCCCACTTTTCCTGTAAACTGGTAGATCTAGAGGCTCATTCAGACTCAGATTCTAGTATTTTTGGCAAGTATACAACATAGGAGGTAAGAGGTACTTGCTTCTGCATTATATCAGGAACGACCTGATTTATCCATCAAGTGCCCAATAGTCTTTGACTTAAATTACGATCTACCTAGCTTTGATCTATTATTTCTTTAGGGATTGCATACCGGTGATTTTCTATTTTATCATCCCTCCTGCCTTTATTAGCTTTGTCCAATAAAGAACTTTCCCTCTTTGAGACTTCTCTGTAAAATGAAGCGAGGAGATTTTCCTAAGTGAACCCAAAATTAAAACCTCCAGTGCCTGGCTCCTTTTGTAGGAGTTAAGGGTTGTAACCTAGAGAGGCCTCATTTTGAGTCCCAACTCTATCATAACCTCTGACCGCTGCTTCCTCACCTATAATACGATGATAATGAAAGTAGTATCTGCCTCCTGAGGTTGTAAGATTCAGGTAATGTGGTTGAGAGCTGGGCACATAGTAAACACTCAATGTGTGTTAGCTCTGATGTGTTATCTAAGGGCTCTGGCCCTTTCTGGCCCTTCTCTAATCTGGGAAGAAGCCAGTTCTTTGTTTCCTCATTCCCCCATTCTTCCATCCTTAGAGTTCTAGTCCATTAATGAACGACTCCTTCCCCCACTGTTCATGGGGTTGGTGCCCATACTCTATGCGATGTGGTCTGCTCATGGGCCTGATCTGTTTAGCAGATATGGTGGGCACAATGCAATGTTTTTAGTTTTGAATTAGGTGCTAACATTTAAAGAGGGTCTCCCAATAAGCCTGAATTTCTAGCAGTGCTGGGCCTGCAGGTCCACATGGCAACCATCAGCTGGAGTTGGATGGCAGTTTCCCCCTTTACTAGGCAGCTTGACCTGTTCACATAGGGCTTGGCTCGAGCTGGAATAAAAATGCTAGCTGATGTTTCAGTTTGGACCTCCCCTAAAACAGAGCCTGAGACAAGGCCTTGGGTGCAGATAGTTTATTTGGGAGGTGATCTCAGGAAACAGGAATAAGGCCATGAGGACGATGAGACAGAGAAGGAAAAGCCGCTAAACAAGTGTGTTATCAAAGTTACCGCTATAGGCAATAAAGGCTCAATTCTGGGGCAGGGGTCAGAAGGATGGACCTAAAAGCATACAAGCGTCTCAGACGTGTCTGCCTGAGAGACCCTGGCTGGGGTTGCCTCCAGGGGAGTTAGCTCCTCTGTACTAACAAGCAGCCTTTGTGGCCAAGTGGGCCCTAGATGTCAGAGGAGGAAGAAAGTAAAAAGCTGCATGGCAGCCCCTCCGATGGGCTTCTGCTAGCACAATGTGAGTCTGACCTTGTAGGAACTGTCCACTACTGGCACGGGAGGCAAGGGTCTGTGACAGAGCACTGGAGGTTCCAGTGTATGGGTTCTGAGCAAGCCGGTGTGGCCTATGGCAGTTTAGGGTAGCTTCCTGTGTAGTAGGGGGAATAGCCGTAAAGACAAAGTCCAGTTCCCGCTTAGAGGGAAGGAGTTGGTGACCTGCTGTGTTCCCCTCTTTTCGTCTCTTGGAAGGATATGTCAGTCCGCATGTAGACAACTGAATCAGGGCAAATCAGAGGCCTCTGGAAACAGCCAAGTCTGTTTAAGCCACAGTTTACCCGAATTGCCAGAAAATTGCCAGACTCTCCAGAGGGCCCTTTTCTGGAGAGATACGCTGGAGGAGTTGGCACAGGCCACTTAGCTGTTATGGTACATGCCCCAGCCTGTCTCTACCAGTCTGCTTCAGAGGGAAGCACCTACCATCCCTCTTAGGGGACCCAGAACTCAATATAGTTGTGAAAGGTGATTTAAAAAGGTAAAGACCAAACCTGACCAGACTGTATTAACTGCTTTTCTCAGAGGATCTCCTGCTTCAAGATTAAGCCTCCACTCTGCCTGTCAGCCCTTTTCCAGCTCTCGGGGTCAAGCTGATCTCCCAAAGCCGATATACGGCCTGGGCCTTTCTCTTGGGTTTCCAAGTCTGCTTCCCAGGATTTGCAACTGTGGCGACTGATGTCATTATCACCTTCTCCCGAGATGAGGATATGGCAGCTAAAACAAAGAGAGCAGATAATTTGAAGTCAGGTTTATTCCACAGAATGTTAAGCTATTTTCTCCCACTTCCTCATGAGGCTTTTTGACATCGCAGTCTGACTTTTGGGGACCGTAAGTAACAATATGGCTAGGGAAGAAATGATGTTCAGTGCTATCTCATATACTCTTGAGCCTCTGTAATAAACATCCATTACTAAAGGTGATCCTGACTATATTTCTTAAGCTGGACACATAGTATCTTCATTTTTGTTGTTACTCTACCTCACACATATATTGTTTTGATTCTATTTTAATAAAAGCGATTTTAAGTTATCTGTTACCTCTTTTCCAAATGAAAATCCCACAGATTCTTCCGGAATCTAGACATTCCATTCAGTCACTGGGACATTTCTTTCCTTCCTAAATCTTTTCATCTTTTAAAAAAATTTTCTAATGTTTATTTATTTTTGAGAGAGAGAGAGAGAGAGCACTAGCAGAGCAGGGGCAGAGAGAGAGGAGACACAGAAACGGAAGCAGGCTTCAGGCTCTGAGCTGTCAGCACAGAGCCCGACGCAGGGCTCGAACTCACAAACTGTGAGATCATGACCTGAGCCAATGTCAGACTTAACCAACTGAGCTACCCAGGTGTCCCATCGTAAATCTTTTTAATAAGAGTCTAGGGCCCAAAGGGAAGTTGTTTGTTTTCATTTCTGTTTGTGATAAATTCATTCATAAAAAAAATACTTACTGATCCACTAGTGTGTGCTGAAGGTACTACAGTGAGTAAGCCAGACAATGTCATTGCTCTCATGGAAACTTTATTCTTATATAAAGAAGGCAACACGGTATAAATAACCTGTATTTCTGGGGGAGACAGGCAACAAAATATAAACAATCAAGGAAAGCTTCACATGGCAAGAAGTGCTGTGCAGAGAATTACAACAAGGTAATGTGCTAAAGAGTGTCTGGGTGGCCACTTTAAGTAATGGAGTCAGGAATGACCCAGGGAGGTGACGTTGCAGCTGAGATATGAACAACAAGGAATCTGACACATGACCATCAAGGGACCCAGCAGTGCAGGCAGAAGCAAGAGCTATGCAAAGACTTTTCATTCCAACTGGCTTTTCTTTTCTCTCTCTCTCTTGAGTCCATGTATAGAGCAGTATTCACCTATGTGGTCATCAATTCAATTAGAACGTGAGTTCTCGTTTGGCCAGGCCTGTGCTGGGTTCTCCAGTGAGGAAACTAGAGGAGACAGGGCACTGGGTCGTGCTTTCAGGGAGCTCCCAATAAGCCTGACAAGATAAAAGAGGCCTACACCCAGGCACGGATCAGGGTACTATGCAGGACTGAGGATGCTGAGAAATTGTCCATATATTGAAGCTGCACAGATTCCAAGTGGAAACTAGCAAGTGCTTCTTACAGAAAAAGTCTATGCTTTTCCATTCCTGAGCACCCTTTTGTCTGCAAACAAAAAACTGCCCGTTGTAGCAGAAGCTACCAGCATCCCACACTCATTTCTTGAACTTTATTTACTCTTTTAATTGTGCTGCAACCAACTCCCAACAGTCCATATCTGTATCTTTATTCCTGAGGACTTTTTTCTAAAACTAGACGGCTGCCTTGCCCAGGCATCGTAGACCAGAAGAACCTGGAGATTACCATGCTGGCAACAGCTTCTCAAGTCAGGACTCTCAGTAGATGGAGTATTAACATCCCAGCTTCCTCACCCCTCCGTAGGGATAATTCCAAGATGTTTCTTGTGTACTAGTTGCCAGAGTTCCTCATCAGGATTAGGTTCTAATCACCCAGTATGGTAGCCGGTTTATTAATAGCACACGCTTTACTGCCTATCTTCTTTGTTTCACTTTTCCATCCTCTGAATGGAGTTTCCTAGGGCCACTTCTTGCACTCAACTTGTACTCAAACCATCATCTCAGAGTCTTCTTCTGAAGGAAATAACCAAGATACCAGTTGTTTAATGCCTTACCCTTGGTAGGTAGACCCAGATGGACTGGCTTAGCAAATATAGCTTCCATTAGCACCAGAGCAGATAATTTTTTACCCAAACCCTGTCTACTTGCAAACATTAGTGTCTAGAAAAAGCATCATTAGGACCAATTTGGAGTTTGCAATCAGAGAACAAGTTAATCAACATAAAGTGAGGAACCTACCTGACAAGAAGTGCTTGTTGTCGTGAGTTTTTCATATCCATTTGATGGGAGCCAAGCTCCCTGCTGAAGAGGACGAAGCATTAGATATTTGTGAAAATACAATCACGCTTTAAAGCAAGTTAGTGACGGGGCGCCTGGGTGGCTCAGTCGGTTGAGTGTCCGGCTTCGGCTCAGGTCATGATCTCACAGTTTGTGAGTTCGAGCCCCCCGTCGGGCTCTGTGCTGACAGCTCAGAGCCTGGAGCCTGTTTCGAATTCTGTGTCTCCCTCTCTCTCTGCTCCTCCCCTGCTCATGCTCTGTCTCTCTCCTTCAAAAATAAATAAAAACACTAAAAAAATAAAAAAATAAAGCAAGTTAGTGGCAAAAAAGCCACTTGCCTAAAAGGCCAACGGATGTGTAGTATCCACAATTAAGGTGACTTCTTAGTTTGCAGCCATTGCCTCAGTGGCCATTTCTGTGCTGCCATACCCCTGTGCTTCTCCTGGTAATTGGCGCCACCCAAGCTGATCAGTCACGGTATCTGCCCACTACTATGACCATCAAGACTGATGGACATATGAACCTCATCAATTCAACAGATCTCTCGCTGTGATTTTTCTCACTGGTGCTGGCAGGAAAAGTGCCTTCCCCTCAGATTTCCAGGCTGTAAGAATATATGCTGGGATCTGCCACAGCCATGTCCCCTGACTCCCGTGGGAAAGCCCATCTGCTCTTGACTAATATCGTGAGAATGTTATTCTCTCAAAATGTCCATTTTTCTGTCAAATGGAAGTCTACTTGTTTCCCACAAAAGAATAAATCTAGGATTTCAAAAAATGTATTTAAAAAATTTCAATATAGATATTGTTATCAAATTCTGGTAATACTTCTTTTGCTATGTTTAGGTCCTAAGGTTACCTCCAGGTTTGATGATTGGCTAGGAGGACTCACAGGACTCAGCATATATACTCGTACCTATAACTTTTTATAGCAAAAGAATACAAAGCAAATCAGCAAAGGGAAAAGGCACATGGGGTGAAACCCAGAGGCAACTAGGTTCAAACATCCCTTTCCCAGTGGAATCACACAGGATAAGCTTAATTCCTCCAGGGATGAATCATAACAACATGTGAGAAATGTCCACCAGGGAAGTTCATTAGAGACTGAGTGCCAAAAGTTCTTACTGGGGGCTGGTCACATACGTATATATCCTCTGCCTAGTACATACCCAGTTTCCGGATCCACAGCAGGAAAACAGGTGTTCACCAGATCGTTTGCTCAAATAGTTCAGGCATAATAAAGCATTCTAATCATTCAACTGAAGTTTTCAATAAGCATAGGAAATTGATTACCATTCAAGTTCCCTGATTCTACCCACAGAGCAGCCTTTTAGGCAGGCTTTTCTAAAGATAGCAGTCTTGGGCCTATTGATTCTTTTCTGCACAATTCCCTATTTAAGATATAGGATAGCCTTTAATTAAAAAATGGTATAAGCGGGGCGCCTGGGTGGCGCAGTCGGTTAAGCGTCCGACTTCAGCCAGGTCACGATCTCGCGGTCCGTGAGTTCGAGCCCCGCGTCGGGCTCTGGGCTGATGGCTCGGAGCCTGGAGCCTGTTTCCGATCCTGTGTCTCCCTCTCTCTCTCTGCCCCTCCCCCGTTCATGCTCTGTCTCTCTCTGTCCCAAAAATAAATAAAAAACGTTGAAAAAAAATTTAAAAAAAAAAAAAAATGGTATAAGCAAATAAGGTAGAATTGTATATGTATCTTCTCACTGGATTCCTTTTCTCCCTTTTGTTCACCTTTTTTCTCCTTTCCCTAAATTATAAAAACATAAAAATTACTTTGGTAGGGATCCCTGTGTATTATAGTGGATATACTGAAGGAACTTAGAGGCAATAGATAACCAGTACACCATACACTGGGATAATCATATGCCTTTTCTTTATTCTGTTAATATGATCAATTATATGAATAGATTTTCTGATCTTGAACCATCTTTGCCTTCCAGAGTTAAAGCCAACTAGGTCAGGAACATTTAGGGGTTTAAATGCTGCTACATTCTATTTCCTAATATTTTATTTGATTTTTAAATCTATGTTTATAATGAGATTGGTCTATAACTTTCTTGCCCTGTCTTTGGTATTGGTATAACAAGATAAGTTAGGTAGCTCTCTTTTTCCATTTTCTAAAATACTGTGATTGAGAAAAGATTATTGATCCTTAAGGGTCTGGTAAAATGTGCCTATGAACCAATGTGGAACCTGTGTTTTTCAGAAAGGAAGACTATGTTTGGTCATAATGGTTTTATTATGAGTCATTTCAAAGAAATATAAAAGTAGAGAACATAGCTTGCTCAAAAATCCCCATATACCTCTCACCTAGATACAATTATCAAGATTAAGCCACATTTGTTTCATTCATTATATCTAAAAAACAAAGGACATTTTCTTGCATAACCAAAATGTCATTATCCTTATGTTCATTATTCATTATTAGATGGCTAACAAAATTAAGTGTGTTTCCTTGTTTTCACCTACTATCTAGACCATTATCAAATTTCCCATCTGGCTATGTCAAAATGTCCTACACAGTTGTTTGGAAAGAAATTAGGGGTTACTAATTCAATTTTTTCAATGGTTGCTAGTTTATTTAGGCCTTCTATTTCTTTTGAGTCAATTTTGGCAATTTCTCTTTTCTAGAAAATTATGTTTCATCTAAATTTCCCGACCAGCACTCCTGATTAGTTTTGCCAGGGTCCTATCCATTAAAGTGCCAACTGCTGGTGTGATCCCACTGTAAAAGTCTTAAAACTCAGAATCAACACCTGAATATTCCTGCTACTAAGGTTCTCCAAATCAAGCCTGAGTTTGTAAACTCCTTGGATATGAATTTTCTACTCTGGAGGAAGAGGGAGGAGGTATCAGTCCTTTTGGCGCATGCTGGCCCTAGGCCTGCCTTCTCCCAAGAGTTCCTTCGCCTTAACCACAGCCTGAATAGCATACCTTATGCTCAAATCCTGTGAAATATAATTTTAATTCACAGGACAGAATAAAAGAATTTTGAGCAAGGAGGGAACTTAGAATGTATTTCATCCTGCTTATTTTCCAGATGAAGTCACTGAACTCCAGGATCAAAGTGATTTGCCCCAGATCATTTGATCAGGAGACTTTACTGGAGGAGGAGGGGGGAGGAAGGAGACTTTACTGGAGTGGCAAGATAAAAACGAATTCCAGGAGATTTAATGCATTTTAAATACTCCCCAAATTAAGTACACTACTACATTCCAGAGCCCTAAAGTCTAGTTACATTGAAGTCAGCTGCCCCAAAGCATAGTAATGACAAATTATTCCCCATGGCAATGCTTTTCTTCCTTCCACAAGTCTTTGTATGAAAGTCGGTTTTACCAACCCATTTCATCTCAAAGTAGGCAATGTACATTTCACTTTTTTCCAAACCTATAAATGGTCAGCTGTAACACTGTAAGCAAAATCAGACCCAGGACCACTAACTTCTCAATTCAGCCTAGGTTACAAATGTGAACCCCAGGAGACTGTTGCTTTGATAGAGATGCTGGACTTTTAGAGAGGTGAAAATGGCAACCTGACAGAGACAGCACTTCCACTGTGGTGCAGAAAGTCTCTGTACTTTACAAGGTGGCACAAGTGCAAAAACAAATTAGAAACCACCTCTGTGACCCTGATTAAAAAAAAAAAATTTTTTTTTTTTTTTACGTTTCTTTATTTTTGAGAGGCTGAGAAAGACAGAGCATGAGTGGGGGAGGGGCAGAGAGAGAGGGAGACACAGAATCCCAAGCAGGCTCCAGGCTCTCAGCTGTCAGCACAGAGCCCCACACCGGGCTCGAACCCACGAACCACGAGATCATGACCTGAGCTGAAGCCAGACGCTCAACCGACGGAGCCACCCAGGTGCCCCGTGACCCTGATTTTTAAATTTACTATAAAGCTACAGTAATCAAAACAGTGTGCCACTTCAGACTCATCAGGATGGTAATTATTAAAACAAAACAACAGCAGAAAATGACAAGTGTTGGGGAGGATGCTGAGAAATCGAAACCTTGTGCATTGCTGATGGGAGTGTAAAATAGTGCAGTTCCTCATAAAAACAGAATCAGCTTAGGACCTAGCCATCCCACTTCTGGGTATGTACCCAAAGGAATTGAAAGTAGGCTCTCAAAGAAATATTTGTACCCTCCTCCCGATAGCCATATTATCACAATAGCCAAAAGGTAGAAGCAACCCAAGTGTCCATCTGCTGGTGAATAAAGGAAATATGGTATACTCACACAATGCGGTTATTATTTAGCCTTAAAAAAAAAAAAAAAAAAGAGAAGGAAATCCCGCAATATGTGGTAACAGGGTTGAAACTCGAGAACATTATGCTAAGTGAAACAGGTCAATCACAGAAAGACACATATTGCATGATTCCGCCTGTATGTGGTAACTAAAAGAGTCAAACTTATTCAAAGAATAAAATAGTGGTTGCCAGGGGATGGGAAGAGGGGGAAAGCAGTTGCTATCAAGGGTTACAAAATTTGACCTATGAAAGATGAATAAATTCTAAAAACTTGCTGTACATTTTGTCTACTGGTAACAATACCGCATTGTACATTTAAAAATCTGTTAAGAGGGTAGATGTCATGTTAAGTGTTCTTACCATAATAAAGTAAAAAAAAAAAAAAAAAAAAAAGAGTGGTTGCCTGAGGCTGGGTAGAGGGGAGAATACAGTTGGATACAGAGTTTCAGTTTTCCAAGATGAAAAATGTTCTGTGGATAGATTGGTGGTAATGATTGCACAACAATGTTAATGTACTTAATGTCTCCAAATTTTACATTTGAGTTAAATGACAATTTTAGGCAGTGTGTATTTTAGTTTTAAATTTTTTTCTTTAATGTTTTTATTTATTTTTGAGACAGAGAGAGACAGAGTATGAGCAGGGGAGGAGCAGAGAGAGAGAGGGAGACACAGAATCCAAAGCAAACTCCAGGCTCTGAGCTGTCAGCACAGAGCCTGACGCGGGGCTCGAACCCGCGGACTGTAAGATCATGACCTGAGCCGAAGTCGGATGCTTAACCGACTGAGCCACCCAGGCGCCCCTACAGTTTTAAGAAAATAAAACAAAAACAAAACAGTGTGGCCCGGGCATAAAGATAGGTACATGGAACAGTGTAACAAAGTAACTGCAGAAATAGAATAATAAGTGGTCGCAAAACCAAGGTAATTCAATTGATAAAACGCAGTTTTTTCAACCAAGGTGGTGGGACTACTCTGTTTTCATGGGGGAGGGGGGTGTCAAATGAACCTCAACCTCTACCTGGCACCACAATGAAAAGTTCCAATAGATCGTATTCTTACACGTAAAAATTAAGACTATAAAACTTCTGGAAGAAAACACAGGAGAAAATCTTCAGGAGCTTGGGGTAAGCAGAGATTTCTTAGCACAGAAAGAGCACAAACCATACGAGAAATTGATCAAGTGCCTTCACTAAAATTAAAAACTGCTTCGCACAACCACCGTCTAAACAACGAAAAGGCCCAGCTGAGGAGAAAACATTCGCAATTATATATGAAAAAAAAAGATTTGTACTTAGAACATATACGTCTCACTCGTTTAACAAAACATTTGTACACAGAACTCTCGCATTCAATAAGACGAAAAGGAATAAAAAAAAAACGGGAATGGTCTTGAACTGACCCTTGACAAAAGAAGTAGAATGGCCACGAACAGAAAACTATTCCGGGGACGCTGGAGCCAAAGAGGGAACGAACGCACATCTCAACCTAAAAGGCTTTTGAAATGAGACAGTCTAACAGGAGGAGAGCGTCTTAACTACTCCTTGCGAAAAGGAAAACAGGCGAACAGATCGGTCGGTTGACTAGACGTCAACGACTTAATTTCTCACTGCTTGCTCACAGGTGTAGACAACACGGAAGCACCGCGACACCGGAAAAAGCGCGGACGCTCACGGCTCCAGAAGGAGGGCGAGAGGAAGTAGAGAGTGCAGGCGTGATCTCAGCTCCCAGATTGGGCGACTGACTCCGGGGCGGGGCAAAAAAGGACCAGCTCAGGTATGGGAGCTTCGGGCCAGAAGCTCCTCTGGAGCCCCCAGACACGCCCACCTGCGCGCGCACCCTTCAGTTAAACACCCCCTTGGAGACAGTGCTCTCGCGGTATTTGTCCCGACTCTCGCGGGGTTTAGCGTGGCACTGGGAGGCCGGGCCCTGGGGAGGGGGTGGTGGTCGGTTAGTGGCGTTGGGCTCCGACCGCCGCGGTGGCATTGCTTTCTCCTCTGCTTACGGGGAGCTGCTCAGGCTGGAGGCTAACCAGGTGAAGAGCTCGCCCGCATGTGTGTGCGCGGTACTTGGGAGTCGGGAGGCCCGGCGCTGGAGGGGACCCCGTCTCAGCCTCCCGTGGTGTCGAGGCAGGCCGGCGCGAGGCGACCGTGGCGCGGGCTCCGCCCCAGCCTCCGCCCTAGCTCCCGCCCTGACCGCTTTCCTCCCCCTTTCTCCTAGCTCTTGCCGCCGCCTCGGTCGCGATGGGGGCGCAGGACCGGCCGCAGTGCCACTTCGACATCGAGATCAACCGGGAGCCGGGTGAGCCGGAGACTGGGCTCCTGCTGGGGCCTGGACCGTCCCTGGGGAAGGAGAGGGGTCTGCCCTCATCAACCGTCCCCCAAGCCATTTTGGGAGCGGGTAGACGCAGTCAGCACTCCCTTTTCTCCTGAACGAAAAATCCATGGAAAAGAGATTTTCTACGGAAAATCTATAGCCCGGATCCACCACTCCCATTCTACTCGGAGTCCGGGCCTCGCCCTCCCAGACCCCTTGCGGGGACACTACGCCCTGCACCCCCGAACTGAGTGTTCGTACCATGGCTGGCGCCAAGATAAAGGGGGTGCAATCCTCGGACTTTTTCTCTCTCAGTGTCTCAAGGGGCAAACACTCCCAATTCCTGTTTCTGGTATTTTTCTCTCTGTGTGAGGTTTGGACTCGTATATTGTCTTTCCTACGCCTTGTATATATCATTAGTAGATTAACCCCACTAATATTTTTCCTAAAGTATCTTTAGCCAGAATTTCTTGGTTCGTGGGAAAATTACTTTGTGAAAGTCTTGTGCGATAAACCAAAGCAGTCTGTGCCAACAGGCCTGCAGCACGAATGCACGTAGCATTAATGCTTCGCCTTTAGGGAAAGCAGCCGTTCGTGAGTATATTTTATTGAGAATAAAATGTTTTCTTCTGAAGACTAGTTGCTACGTAGCAGACCCTTCAGGATTACGAACTGTTAGCCTCCCCCCCCCCCCCCCCCCCCGTATCTGTGGCAGAAGTTTTAGTTGGAAAGTCTTTGTGCAGCGTCTTGTTCAGCAGATTCTTACTGAGATCCTGCAACTGTTCAAGACTGAGGACAGCAAGGAGTGAAACAAAGGACTCTCTTCCTTGTAGTTTGTATTCTGTTTGGGGGAAGACCAGACCATAGAACAAGGGGGAAAAAATACAGTGGCTTATAGTAGGGGTACTGTTTTAATATGTTGGTCAGAAAAAGCCTTTTCTGAGATGACAGTTAAGCAGGCATCTGGAGGAGATGAGGAGGGGAGCCATTGTGGATACCTTTGAGGAGCATTCCTGGCAACCGAAGTTAGTACAAAGGCCCTGAGGAGGGAGTGTGTTGGCATGTTTGAGGAACTGCTGGAAACCCCTGGTGGAGTAGAGGAGCGATGAGAGTAGCAGGAAATGGCTGCAGACCACAGTGAGGACTTTGACTCTGAGATAAGATATTGAAGGGTTTTGAGCAAAGGAATGTTACGATCTTAGAAATCTTGTTGCATTCTCAGTTTTTAATGTATATTTTTTGGGGGGTTGATGGATTTTCCTTTATTTTGGCTGTTATAGTTGCAGAACTGTATGCATTTGTCAATAGTCACAAAACTTTACACTAAGAAAGGATTAAATATGCTGTATGAAAATTATATCTTAACAAAATATTATCGTTTAAAAACATCACCTAAAATAACCACAATCATTCTGTGACACAGAAACATCACTGGGAAGAGATTGATATAATTAGGTTGAGCAGTTCATTCACTCTTTGTGGTGGTTGTAAATGGAAAAGACGATAATTTTTAGCTGAAGCTCATGGATGGGTGTCAAAATTCCCTAAATATTTGCATTTTTTTTTCACCCGTGTTGCATAAAATCAGATTGAGCAAATAGTGCTTGTCACATTTATCATTACATTTCCACAAATGCAATAGGTAACTTACTTTATCTTTTATGCATTGTGAAACTTGCTTTCTCTTTGAAATAAACATAAAGTACTTACAAATTTACATTTATAGCACCCAAAATAAAAGGAAACTCTTTTTAGGATGTGGCATAAATATTATTGACTTACCTTTGGAACAATGTGAAAATATCTCTTTTTAAAAAATTGTTTTTAACCATGTTTATCATTTTTTAAAATTTATATCCAAGTTAGCATATAGTGCAACAATGATTTTGGGAGTAGATATCCTTAATGCCCCTTATCCATTTAGCCACCCCCCCCCCAACCCCTCCAGCAACCCTCTGTTTGTTCTCCATATTTAAGAGTCTCCTGTTTCATCCCCCTCCCTGTTTTTATATTATTTTTGCTTCCCTTCCCTTATGCTTATCTGTTTTGTATCTTAAAGTCCTCATATGAGTGAAGTCATACGATATTTGTTTTTCTCTGACTAATTTTGCTTAGCATAATACCCTCTAGTTCCATCCATATATATATATATATATATATATATATATATATACACGTATATGTATACCATATCTTCTTTATCCATTCATCCATCGATGGACATTTGGGCTCTTTCCATACTTTGGCTATTGTGGATAGTGCTGCTATAAACATTGGGGTGCATGTGTCCCTTCAAAACAGATACCTGTATCTCTTGGATAAATATCTAGTAGTGCAGTTGCTGGGTCATAGGGTAGTTGTATTTTTAATTTTTTGAGGAATCTCCATACTGTTTTCCAGAGTTGAGCATTTTTTCATGTGTCAGTTGGCCATCTGGATGTCTTTGGAGAAATGTCTATTCATGTCTTTAGCCCATTTCTTCACTGGATTACTTGTTTTTTGGATGTTGAATTTGATAAGTTCTTTATGGATTTTGGATACTAACCCTTTATCTGATATGTTGTTTGTGAATATCTTCTCCCATTCCGTTGGTTGCCTTTTAGTTTTGCTGATTGTTTCCTTCGCTGTGCAGCAGCTTTTTATTTTGATGAGGTCCCAATAGTTCATTTTTGCTTTTGTGTCTCTTGCCTCTGGAGACATGTTGAGTAAGAAGTTGCTGTGGCCAAGATCAAAGAGGTTTTTGCCTGCTTTCTCCTCGAGGATTTTGATGGCTTCCTGTCTTACGTTTAGGTCTTTCATCCATTTTGAGTTTATTTTTGTGTATGGTGTAAAAAAGTGCTCCAGATTAATTTTTCTTCATGTTGCTGTCTGGTTTTCCCAGCACCACTTGCTGAAGAGACTGTTTTTATTCCATTGGATATTCTTTCCTGCTTTGTCAAAGATTAGTTGGCCATATGTTTGTGGGCCCATTTCTGGGTTCTCTATTCTGTTCCATTAATCTGAATGTCTGTTTTTGTGCCAGTACCATACTGTCTTGATGATTACAGTTTTGTAATACAGCTTGAAGTTGGGGATTGTGATGCCTCCAGCTTTGGTTTTCTTTTTCAAGATCGCTTTGGCTATTTGGGGTCTTTTCTGATTCCATACAAATTTCAGGATTGTTTGTTCTAGCTCTGTGAAGAATGCTGGTGTTATTTTGATAGGGATTGCACTGAACATGTAGATTGCTTTGGGTAGTATTGACATTTTAACAATATTTGTTCTTCCTGTCCAGGAGCATGGAATATTTTTCCATTTTTTTGTGTCTTCTTCACTTTCTTTCATAAGCTTTCTATAGTTGTCAGTGTATAGATTTTCACCTCTTTGGTTAGATTTATTCCTAGGTATTTTATGGTTTTTGGTGCTCAGTTTTTATATTTTGAGGCTTGATGGATCTTAATCCTTACACCATAGTGAATCCATGTTTCAGATAACAGGGCTTATGTTTTTTTAAGAATTAAAAATAGCATACTCATAAAAAGTGTTGAGCAAAACAAACATTCTATACATAAAATACTCCTTTCCTAGTACATATTCATATCCTAGATTTGCAAATAACCTTTGTTATGAAAAATCTATAGAAGATGTTTGGTAAATGTGTGAATTTCAGTCCCCAAGGTAATTCATTATAATACCATACCATTCTGACAGAAGTGACTAGCAGTCTTGAGAACACTGAAACATAACAAGGAATGCTTATACTGTTCTAGGTTGACCCAGTTGATAATTGGCAATTTTATATGGTTCAGTCTCACATAGAATACTTTTAGCACTTTTCAGTGTATTATCTAAGTAGTAGGTAATTGATTTTTACACAGCTTTTAAGGATCACTTCAATTGTTTGAAATGAGGTACCCCACTTTATAGGATTTAACCATTAGTAAGTATGTCGTTTGAGTACTTAGTCAAGTGATATTCTTGACTTCCTGAATTGTTAATAATTTGCTTAATGTAAGTACAAAGTAGTAACAAAGATGGTTTAGAAATGGCCATACTGTTGGGGCACCTGGGTGGCTCAGTCAGTAAGTGTCCGACTTCAGCTCAGGTCATGGTCTTGCAGTTCGTGGGTTTGAGCCCCACATCGGGCTTTGTGCTGACAGCTCATGGCCTGGAACCTGCTTCAGATTCTGTGTCTCCCTCTCTCTCTCTGCCCCTCACCAAACTCACTCTCTGTCTCTCTCTTGCAAAATTAAATAGAAACATTAAAAAAAAAAAAAAAAGAAATGGCCATACTGACCATATTGATGAGAGATCAAGAAGTATTGATAAAAACTGAGTTGAATACAACACAGTATGTATTATTTTCCATTACTATCAATGGAGATGTGTATGTTTTATAGCAAGTTAACTAGACTTTTGAATTACAAAACTACAAAATGAGTGCAAGTATATATTAAAAAAAAGTGCCTTTTTTGGGGCGCCTGGGTGGTGCAGTCGGTTAAGCGTCCGACTTCAGGCAGGTCACGATCTCGCGGTTCGTGAGTTCGATCCCTGCGTCGGGCTCTGGGCTGATGGCTCAGAGCCTGGAGCCTGTTTCCGATTCTGTGTCTCCCTCTCTCTCTGCCCCTGCCCCGTTCATGCTCTGTCTCTCTCTGTCCCAAAAATAAATAAAAGTTGAAAAAAAAGTGCCTTTTTTAAAGTTTATTTTAAGAGTGAGCAAGTGCGTGCACTCTTTTAAATATAGTTTTTTAAAAATTATTAAGGTTTGATAGGTTCTATTTTAGGGGAGGAGCGGGGGGCGGGGAGAGAGTGAATCCCAAGCAGGCTCCTGTTTTCCGCACAGAGACCTATGCTTGTGGGGCTTGATTTGGGGCTGTATATCACAAATCATGAGATGACCTGAGCCAAGAACAAGAGTGGGTTGTCTGCCCTACTGAGCCATCCAGGCACCCTAGGAAGAGTCTTTATATATGAGTTTTTCTCTGTGAGTCCAATAAAATGGTTCCTATTTGAAATAATTCCAGACTATATCTTAGGAATTTTTTTTTCAGAAGGTTTTTAACTAAAATTTTCATTTCTTTAATAGTTGCAGAATTGTTCATATTATTTCTTCTTGTGTGAGTTTATCTGTGGGATCTGTAGTGATAGCTCTTCCTTCATTTCTGATATTGATAATCTGTGCCCTTTGTCTTTTTCCTTGGTCTGTTTGGCTAGAGGTTTATCATTATTATCATATTTATTATCATTTCAAAGAACTAGATTTTGGTTTATTTTTTTCCACTACTGTTTTTCAGTTTTTATGATTTCTGCTCTTTATGTCCTTTCTAATGCTTGCTTTGGCTTACTTTGCTCTTTTTCTAGTTTCTTTAAAGTGAAAACTTGGATTGTTGACTTGAGACCTTCTTTTCTAATGTAAGAATTTAATGCTATAAATTTCCCTCTGTATGCAGGACCCCACAAATTTTGATATATTGCTTACTTTATTTTAGTTCAAAATATTTTCTAATTTCCCTTGAGGTTTAATCTTTGGCTCATGAATTATTGAGAAGTGTTTTGGGGCACCTGGGTGTCTCATTTGGTTAAGTGACTGACTCTTGGTTTTGGCTCAGGTCATGGTCTGATAGTTTGTGGGTTCAAGCCCCACATCGGGTTCTGTGCTGTCAGCACTTGGGATTCTCTTTGTCCCTCTCTCACCCTCTCTGCTTTTCCCCTGTTCTCACAGGTGTGCTCACACCCTCTCTCTCTCTCAAAATAATAAACTTAAAAAAAAAAAAAAGAAGGGTTTTAATTTCTAAGTACAGTACTTGGATATTTTGCAGTTGTCTTTCTGTTAATGATTTCTAGTTTAATTCCATTGTGGTCAGAGAATATACTTTGTATGACCTTAGTTCTTTTAAATTTATTAAGGTTTGATATGTTCTATTTTAGTGAATTTCTCATGTACACTTGAAAAAACGTCTGTTTTGCTACTTTTGTGTGGATCTACATTTTTAAATTCTTAAAAAATGTTTATGTATTTATTTTGTGGGAGAGCACGAGTGGGGAGGGAGAGAGAGAATCCCAAGCAGACTCCACACTGCCAAAGCAGAGCCTGATGCAGGGCTTGAACTCATGAACTGTGAGATCATTACCTGAGCCAGAATCAAGAGCCAGATGCTTAACTCACTAATCACCCAGGCACCCCTCTGTGGAGTGTTCTATAAATGTCAGTTTGACATTTGGCTAATAGTGTTGTTCTATTAGTTTGGGTACGGGTGTCATTTCGACACCAGTTGGCTAATAATGTTGTTCAGTTCTGTATTCTGGCTGGTTTTTTTGTCTCCTTGTTCTGTTGATTACCAAGAAAGGAGTATTGAAGTCTCCATATATAATTGTGGATTTGTTTATTTCTTCTTTCAGTTCTGTTAGCTTTTGCTTCATTTACTTTGAGGCTCTCTAGTTAGGTGGATGCAGACACCTTTAGGATTGTTAGGTCTTCCCAATGAATTGAGTCTTTTATCATTATGTAATGACCCTTGTTAATTTCCTTGCTTCAAAGCCTGCTTTGTCTAATGTGAATACTGCTACTTCAGGTTTTTTTGTTAGTGTTTATGTGGTATGTCATTTTCTATCCTTTTATTTTCTAACTTCTATTTAAAGTAGGTTTCTTGTAGATGGTAAATAGTTGGATCTTGTTTTTTCTCTCCCCCTGGTTTTATTAAGATATGATTAACATATAACATTGTGTAAGTTTGAGGCGTACATACGGTATCAAGATCTGATACACATATATTGTGCAATTATTGTCATAGTAAAGTTAGTTAACACTTGGATCAAAAGCAACCTGTTGCTTTTTTATAATAACTTCTTTCGATGTGATTCTGGGGATTAGAATTCACTTTAGAATGGATGTTGTTATACTGTCATTTAATCCTTACAGCAGCCTTGAGAGGTAGGCATTTTTGCATCCCTCTTACAGATCAGCAACAGTCTCAAATAAGTAACTTGCTCAAGGACACAGTGCTTATTAAGAACTGAGATTCAAAGATGGATCTTGTTTTTTAACCCATTCTCACAATCTTTTAAACAGTATATTTAGACTATTTACATTTAATGCAGTTATTGTTTGGATTTGTCTAATATTTGTTTTTGCTTCCTCTGTTTTCTTGTGTTTGGGATTATTTGAATATTTTTTAGTATTTTTAATTTTTCTATTGATTTTTGATGATCTCCATAATTTTCATTTGATGCAGTTTTAATAAAAATTTTATTATACAGCAATAATATAATCAACACTTTTCCAAATCCAAATGATACTGAATACAGATCTACATGGTGGATCAGAGTGACTCCAACAAATTATATGGATTCAATCTCTCTGCATAGTTTTAGTGGTTACTCTAGAGATTACAGTATACATATTTGGCTTTTCATGGTGTATCTAGAATTAATATTTTACCACTTCAGGTGAAATGTTGAAGCCACCCCACCATATAATATCCCTTTACCTCCTACTTTATAGTGTATTTGTCATGTGTATTACATCTACAAACACTGAAAGCCTTTGCTTTCAAACATCACACATAGTAGCTTAAGAAAAGAAAAAATACTCTCATTACTTTCTCTCATTATTTCTGTTGCTCACATGTGTTCATTCCTGAAGTCTCAGGTTCCCTTTGGTATCATTCCCTTCTACCTGAAGAACTGGCTTAAAGTATTTCTTTTAGAGCAGATCTTCTGGCAACAAATTCTCTTTGTTGTTTTGTTTTGTTTTGTTTTGTTTTGTTTTGTTTTGTTTTGTTTTGTTTTGTTTTTAACCTGAGAATTTTACTTTGCTATTACTCTTGAAAGATATTTTCACTAGTTATAGAATTCTGTGTTGACAGTTACTTTCTTTTAGTACTTGAAAAACGTTCACTGCCTTATAGTCAGTTTGGTTTCTGATAAGAAATCCATAGTCGTTCAAATTGTTTTGCCCCATATGTAATGTGTTACTCTCGTCTGACTGCTTTTAAGATTTTTACTCTTAAATTTTAGCAGTTTTATTGTGATGTGTCTGGGTGTGAATTTCTTTGTGTTTATTCTCTTTGGGATTTACTGATCTTTTGAATCTGTGTTTGTCTTTTGCCATCTTTAAGAAATTCTCAGCTAATATTTCTTCAGCTATTTTCTGTCTAGCACTCTTTTCCTCTTTCCAAGACTTTGATGACACAAATATCAAACGTTTTGATGTTACCTCACAAGTCTGAGGCTTTGTTCAGTTTTTCTCCCCCCAATATTTTTTTCTCTCTGCTTTTCAGATTGGATAATTTCTATTAATTGGTCTTTAAGTGCACTGACTTTTTCCTCTGTCATGTCCATTGTACTGTTGAACTCACCTAGTGAATTTTTAATTTGGCAATTGTATTTTTTGGTTTTAAATTTTCCTTGTTTTTGCTTGAGAGTTTCTGTTTTTCCATTCATTTGTACTTAATGTAGTATAATTGTAATAGCTGCTTTAAAGTCTTTGTGTAACAGGTTTCTAACATCAGTATCATTGTGGAGTTTCTGTTTTTGTCTTTTCCCTTATGGGTTATGAGACTTTCATGGTTCTTTAAATGTAGATAAATGTTGAATTGTATCCCGGACATGGCCCTGAGTGTAGCTTAATTCTTGTGGAGAATGCTCACTGTTGTTGGTATTGGTGATGATGATGATGATGATGATGATGATGATGATGATATTGTAGTAGGCAGTCAGCCTGCAACCACCTTCTGCTGTTTAGAGTCAGTTCCACGCATGCATAATGCATGGATAAGCCCTGGAGTTCGTACCTTATGGGACGGTTTTCTTGAGGGAGCTCCCTCTTTGAGATTTCCTCAACACGTTTTGGCCCTTAAGGACTCCCTTTTTTGGTCATCTGGCCAGAAAGCTCGAGTTTTAGTTTCCTTACTCTCCCATGTACTTCTTATGATTGTGTCTGTCTCTGAGGCTAAGTGGCAAGAGAATAGAGAGTAAAAGCAGCAAAGGGGCACCTGGGTGGCTCAGTCTGGGTGGATCAGTCGGTTAAGTGTCCAACTCTTGGTTTCAGCTCAGGTCATGGTCTCTTGGTTGTTGGGTTTGAGTCCCGCATCGTGCTCTGCACTGCTGGTGTGGAGCCTACTTGGGAATCTCTCTCTCCCTCTCTCTCTCTGCCCCTCCACCACATGTGCTCTCTCTCTCTCAAAATAAATCAACTTAAAAAAAAAGATAAAAGCAGGAAGGATTCTTATCCTTTGGGAACACAGTTCCTCTAGTCAGCAAGATTTACCTCCCTTGAAGTTTAAAATTTTTTTTATGTTTTATTTTTTTTTTTTATATTTGAGAGACAGAGAGACAGACAGAGCATGAGCAGAAGAGGGGCAGAGAGATGGAGACAGAATCTGAAGCAGGCTCCAGGCTTTGAGCTGTCAGCACAGAGCCTGAGTCGGGGCTTGAACTCATGAACTGTGAGATCATGACTTGAGCCGAGGTCAGCCGCCTAACCGACTGAACCACCCAGGCACCCCAACCCCTTTGAAGTTTTATATGCTTGCTTGGTCACCACTGCTCTTAGGCTGCTATCACTGTGGAATTGCCTAGGAGTTAAAACAGGACAGAGTGGGAAAAACAGACAGAAAATGAGATTTCCCCCATTCACTGTGATCTGTAGGAGTCCTCTTTCCTGCTCCCTAGACTAGAAATAGAGGGCTTTCCTCAGAGCTCTTTTCTGTACCCAGAGTGCAGTTCTGGGTTTCTTTTGGTTCCAGGTCACGAGATAAGGTAGGAAAACAAAATCCATTACCAATTGGGTGGACTTTTGTGTTACTTCCAAGTCTGCCTGCTTCCATTTATTTTTATTAGTCCTTAGGTAACTGTTCCATGCTTCCTGTCCAAGGTTTTTTAGTTGAGTTGCATTCAGTGAGAAAGTTAGGGTGGAATATATTTGCTCCATCCAGACTTCCTTATAAGGAAGTCTGAATCTAGAATTCCTCATAAATTTCTAAAGATGTTAACGGATAGAAATTAGCCAGTCATTTTTCATTTTCTTTACAAATACGTTCATGTTTTCTGAAGGCATAAGCTTTTTGAATGAAATGTGATACCCACTTTGGAAATACATATATATGAAATCCTCATTGACAACTTCATTTTTCTGACAGACTCACCCTTCTCTGGTTAAATGTTAATTCTCTAGGGTTGTTAGTGAGAACATCCCAGGGGGGCATGAAATAGTAATCTTGTTTTTTTCTTGTTTGGTGCCTCAGGAGCTTGCCTTTTTATTCAGATCCCGGTACCAAGAAATTGGGAGTCCAAGGAACTGTGTTTTAGATATCTATTAGTAAACTAGGTTATTAGTAAACTAGGTTATTAAGCTAGGTTAGTCAAAGAATGGCCATTAGGGTTTTTTTAAAGTACATACTGGGGAGTTGCCAATGAGTTAGGTGCAGGCCATAGATTGCCTTTGTCACAATCTTGCTACTAGGCTACCCCCAAAGTCACATTTTGCCAACGCATAGACATTAGCAAGCAAATATGCCCACACGTAAGAAGTTCTGTAAGTTTGATGAAGTCCAAGTTCTGTTTTTTTTCAGTGCTCCAAGAACTCTTTTTGTGAAAGATTCCTGCTCCTGAAAATTGTCACGCAAATGTTTATCAGGCACCAGAATACTCTAAACTCGTGGCTAGACTCAGGACTTTTTTGGTGGACCTACCCTCAGGTTCTACTCCAAAGGGTGACCCTCCAGATTCATTTGTCCTGTTAACGCAAGGGCATGGATTATCCCCAAATATTTTTATTCAGTCTGTATATCACTAATTCTGAACATGGCCAATAAAAACCCATTTCTAACATTTATGTTGCTAATTCTAAGGCCTCTGGTTGGTGAGAGATAAAGATAGTAAAAGTATTTTTAGTAGCCACCTCTGACTGAGATTTGGCCTTTGATTATCACCTTTGGAGGGTGTTTCTTTATGGTTAAGGTGAGGTTAAAACTTGTGATCCCTTTATATCAATGTCTACATAAGATATCTTAAATTATAGTTATACTACATCATAGTAGTAAAATGGTGTAGGCCATTTGTTTTCAAATTGCAAGATGTTTTCACTTTTTTTTTTCAACATATGAAATGTATTGTTTTCCATTGGTTTCCATACAACACCCAGTGCTCCTCCCAAAAGGTGCCCTCCTCAATACCCATCACCCACCCATCCCCTCCCTCCCACCCCCCCCATCAACCCTCAGTTTGTTCTCAGTTTTTAAGAGTCTCTTATGCTTGCAAGATGTTTTCATGAAGCTCCGGGGTATCGGACACCCATTTGTTCACTTGCATCCTGTCAGTGTGCAGTGGTTTCCCACAGGTTACGGGACACGTGATGACACAACGTGTCAATGCAATGCAGGAGCAGTCAGGAAAACCTGTCTTCGGCCACACCAGACATTACTTAGATTTGCAAAAATGTAAAACCATGACACTTGAAAACTTTTTGTTCATTTTTGGAAATATAAATTATTAAAAATATTTGTGTTAGCATGTAATGAGTTTATTTTATTGAAAATTGATTAATATTTTTAAAAATTTCTCCATTTTACTTTCTAATGTGGTAAATATCAGTAAATATAAACCCATATAAAAAGTCTTTAAGGTCCTCAATAATTGTTAAGAATATAGAGGGGTTTGGAGTGCCCGGGTGGCTCAGTTGGTTAAGCATATGACATGAGCTCAGGTCATGATCTCATGGCTCATGGGTTTGAGCCCCGCATTGGTCTTTGTGCTGACAGCTCAGTGCCTGGAGCCTGCTTTTGTTCTATGTCTCCCTCTCCCTCTGCCCCTCCCCCACTCATGCTCTGTTTCTCTCTGTCTCAAAAATAAATAAACATAAAAAGATTTTTTTTTAAAGAATATAGAGGGGTTCTGAGACCAAACAGTTTGAGAACTATTGTTCTATACACATGCTTTCATGGAATGCAAGCATTGGGCTTTACCTAGAGATGTTTTGAACTTTTTGTTTGGCTATAATTTCATATTTGTAAGAAGTTGAAAAATAAAAATAGTAAAAATCATCCATTTATCCTTTACCTAGAATCACCTGTTATATTTTATACCATTTGCTCCCTCTGCACATATAATTTTTTTCTGAACCATCTCAGGGTAAGTTACCTACATCATGGCTCTTTACTCTTTAATTTAGCATATTTGTTAAGAATAGAGATATTTCTTTTTTTTTTTTTTTTAATTTTTTTTTTTCAACGTTTTTATTTATTTTTGGGACAGAGAGAGACAGAGCATGAACGGGGGAGGGGCAGAGAGAGAGGGAGACACAGAATCGGAAACAGGCTCCAGGCTCCGAGCCATCAGCCCAGAGCCTGACGCGGGACTCGAACTCACGGACCGCGAGATCGTGACCTGGCTGAAGTCGGACGCTTAACCGACTGCGCCACCCTGGCGCCCCAAGAATAGAGATATTTCTTAACCACAGTGTAGTTATCAACTTTATAAATTTGCATTGATGTGATAACTTTAATCTGCCATCTATGTATTCCTTCCATTTTTGTGATTTGGCCTAAAATGTCAATTACAGCGTTTTTTCTCTTCCAGCACAAAATCTAATCTAGCATCACATATTACATTCAGCTGTCATGTCACTTTATCCTTCTCTTTTTAAAAAAATGTTTATTTACCTTTTTTGATACAGAGCCTGCACCTGGGTGAGATTAGAAAAGAGGCAAAGAGAATCCCAAGCAGGCTCTGCACCAACAACGCAGAGTCTGATATGGAGCTTGATCTGACGAACTGTGAGATCATGACCTGAGCTGAAATCCAGAGTCAGACACTTAACTGACTGAGCCACTCAGGCACCCCTATCCTCCATTTTTGTTTCTTTTGTGACATTGACATTTTAGAGGAATACAGTGCCCTTCCCTCATTTTTAAGTAGAACATTACATTTTTTATTTGTCAGAGGCTTGAAGTTTGTTTTCAAAAGTGATAACCAGGGTATTTCTTTAGAGGAATGTTCAACTTTGGAATTTTTATGTGGGCCTCACAGCAATATCATAAAACCTGGGCAATACATCAAAATTGGTAAAAAAAAAAAAAAATGGGTAAATAGTTGAAGTTGGTGTTTTTACTTTATTGCTTATGATTCACATGGATTCAAAAAATTGAACTGAAAATGGAGTACAACTTGTGATCTTGCACAAGCCGCTTGACCTCTTTATAGAATGGAAATACTATCAGTTCTGTCTTAATGTGATTCTGAAGGTAGCACAGCAAAACTTGCTTATATTCAGAATTACCCTTTAAACTTTAGACTCACACTCAATAGAATTTCTCCTTTGAGAGTGGGGCATGTGGGGATCTGGTATATACTGAGAGAACAGGAGGTTGCGTCTGCCATGTCAACCTCGCCCTGGTCCTCATTAATAGAGTGACTGGAGGCAGTGGTCTGCACTGTTTAGATGATTTTTTTCCCTTTTTATATACTCACAAATTAAATAGGACTCCAGTGTATCAGTGCCTGTGTAGTAAGGTTGTTGGGAAGACTAATAAAATAATAGAACCAGCTGTCTTACAGATTGTGTTTTTGTAACATGAATTTATTGTGATGGCATTGGTTAATTATGGAGCACAGTTTTAATTAGTTTTAATAGAACACAGGCTACTGTTTGTTTATAACGATCAGATAACAAGGTGAGGCACTAGTTGTGTTGAGGCAAGGGCAGTTGGGCAGCACTGCTCTTCTAAGTTATTCTTGTCCGTCCTGACTAATCTGAAAGACCACAAGAAGAGTTATGTTAGTGATAGTGCTGGGAGAAGGGGGGAGAGTGAGGTGTGATCAATTGTAGGATTTCCACAGTGATGTTTAAGTTTTATAATAAACCCTTATAGCTAAAAGCATGCCTTTGTTAGTGATACTCCTCTAACAAAAAAAATCAGTCTTCCTGCAACCCCACATTCCTTTGTCCCCCAACTCTCATTTTCCCATAGAAACAGTTGTTTTTATATACGATTATTGATAATGCAGTGTTTCTTTAAATTCTGTCGTGTTATTTGCAGAGCAGACTCTTAATCTGCATCTAGCACAGTGACATAACTGTTTTTATGTTGCTTTAATTATAACATGTGCATGAATATGAGCATGCACACTGAGTTAAGTACAGCTTTCATATTGAGGTATTGTTTAGACAGATCTTTGTAGATGAAGCCTTTTTATTCACGTTGTAGTGAAAAGGCTTGTTTCAGGTTTCTGTAAGCAAGAGGGTTTGGTGTGGTTTGTTTATTTTTTATTTATTTATTTTTTAAAGAAATTTGGCCTGGAGAATCCCAATCCAGGCCTGACTGGATGGTTTTGAAGGCAGACACATAAGGGTTTTCATGGGGACTTTGAGAGCAGTAAGTTGACTTCTTCGCACCTTCCTTTCCCTCCCCTTTCTCTGCCTCAGAAATCCCAAGTGAAATATACTAACTTTTTTTTTCCCTTTTCTACTTTTAACATAAGATGGCTGTTTCTTGTCTAACTCCCACCTCCTATCCCCCCATTGAATTCCTTTACTTTTCTGTTGTTTTTCTACCTTTGTTGGTTTTCATCTGTCAGTGTTGTTGCAAAGGGAATTCTGACATTAGTGGTATGAACCAGCTGTCCAGTACAATTCTTTACAGTTATGATTTGCACATCATTTACATAAAGTCTTAAAAGCTTTCCAGAATATATATCTTTCAGCCTGAATCCTTGATAGAACATAGCACTTAACACAGATGGTCAGGTGTTCAGTAAACAGTTATCCTACTGGGAATAAAAGCAGATGGAAACTAAAAAGATTTCTTTAGATAGCCGGAAGAAAGCTCAGGCTAAAAAGGGGAAGACTTAGGTAACAGAATTATCTAGAATTGAGATAATGCTTTCAAAGTTATCTCAAAAATTGCTGTGCTCTACTGTGAATGCCTTACTATGTAAGCCTTGCCACAGGTAGAGCCCTATTGTAGTTTCATTGTGCTTCAGGGGACTATGTCTTAAGTAGAGGGCTATATAGTGAGATCTTGAATTTCTGTTTCCAGTCCTTATAGACTTGTACAAATCATTGAAGCTGATGCTTTTTTTTTTTAATTTTTAAAAAATGTTTGTTTATTTTTGAGAGACAGAGTGTGAGCAAGAGAGGGGCAAAGAGAGAGGGAGACACAGAATCCGAAGCAGGCTCCAGCCTCTGAGCTGTCAACACAGAGCCTGACCTGGGGCTCGAACTTACAAACCCAATCGTGAGATCATGACCTGAGCTGGAGTCGGACACTCAACCGACTGAGCCATGCAGGCGCCCCGAAGCTTGATTCTTAAGTCATGTGTGAGTAGAGGGGCTATAAAGGGTAGATTCCCTCTATTCAGGTTGGGTACCCCACATGAAGGGGGAAAGGGAAGAGTTAACGTTCCTAAATTAAGCTCTAGGAAGGGATCCTTATAGGTAATGTAGATTAATATGAAGACCCTGACATTTTCATCACAGAACTGCAGTGACACTGGTAGTTTGGAAATGACCCAGACAGCGTGAACTACTATAGCTGCTGCTCTTGTCTCTGCCTCCCTGGTCTTACCTAGCTGTTGTCACCACCGGAAAAACTTCGTGTTTTTTTAGAAGTCTAGTTCCGGGAGTCGAAGAAGGAGACTATGAAAAGCAGAAATAAACTGATGGTGTGTAGCTTCTGCCCCAAAACAGTTACCTTTCCCAGAGAGCCTGAAAGTTTCCATATGACCTTTCCATACCAACTGCAGTTCTGGGTACATAAGCATCCCCTGTTTAAGAATGCTATCATCTCTGGGAAGGTTTGTTTTTATACATAACCTGAACTTATGCAGCAAGAATGCTTTCTTCTTCTTTTTTATAATGCTTGTTTATTTATTTTGAGAGAGGGACCACATGTGAGTGGGGGAGGGGCAGAGAGAGAATCTCAAGCAGGCCGTGTGCTGTCAGTGCGGAGCCAACTCAGGGCACCGTCTCATGAACCGTGAGATTATGACCTGAGCCAAAGTCAAGAGTCCGATGTTTAACCGACCGAGCCTCCCAGGTGCCCCGAGACTGCTTTCTTCTAAATTGTTTGATGAGAGAGCCACTCTGGGAGTTGCTTGGGGCAAGGGGAAGTCGGTGATGTTACAGCCAGGGAAGACAGCTGAGTATATGTATTGGAAAGAGCATTGGACGAGGACTCAGAAGACCAGGCTCTGGTTCTGGCTCTGCTCATTTCTATGTAGGTGGCCTTTGGTAAGTTACATTATTAATAGCCAACTGTGTTTGAAAACAGGGTAATAATCTTGGCTATGATAATAATACCATATATTTTTAAGGTGTCTTAGTCCATACAGCATTATGATGTAAGATTTATACCCATTTTAGAGATGAGGAGTGTCTCAGAGGGGCTAATTGATCCAACCAAGATCCTATAACTAGTAACTGTGAAAGCCAGGGCTCTAGCCTGGGTTTTCTTTCTTGCCCACTATACCATGGCTGCTGTGTAAAACCTAGGGTTTAGTATTATGAAGTTGCTGGAAGAGCAGATTAGATTTGAGGATAGTGCTGAGTAGGGCAGCATTAGGATATTTGTTGGTTGGGGAGTGGAGCACCTAAGATAAGAAGGAAGATAGATATGGCAGTAGGGAATTCTTAAAAAAACAAAAGTATTTCCCAACTGTATCTTCCATTGTCATTGTATACTGGAAGGAATGAAAAACTCCTTTTACCTTTTCCTCCCTTTCTAGAATTTTAGCTAATACTGTTAGTTATTTGCTTGATTGCATCAGTATCATGGATCAGGTAGGCTTTCTTGGCTGTCTTCAGAACTTAATTGCCACTTACAACATTTTGTTTCTGTTAGAAAATATTTTCCATATTCCTAACCACCAATTTGAAGATGATTGTTTATTTTTTATTTTTATTTTTGTTTAATTATTTTAATATGAAATTTATTGTCAAATTGGTTTCCATACAACACCCAGTGCTCATCCCAACAGGTGCCCTCCTCAGTGCCCATCACCCACTTTCCCCTCCCTCTCACCCTGAAGATGATTTTCTAAACATGTAAGATTTAAGATAGAGATTGCCAGTGTTTATGAATGACACATTAGGGAAAGAAAGGAATATTACAATCAGTAAAGTTAATTCACAAGTTCTAAACCGTGTGACCTGAACTCTTACTGCATGTTTGGCACATTTTAAGCTGAAAAGGGCTTCATTGTTTTTTCTGTTAGTAAAAATAGTGCATGCTCATTATAAAAACACCAATAATATTTAAAAAGTTAAACCTGTCTTAAAATCCTGCCATGCAGAGATAATAATCACAACTAACCTTTTCTGAACCTCTTAATTCTGTATAATGGTTCATAAATTTTGAATTTTTTTTAATGTTTATTTATTTTTGAGAGAGACAGAGACAGAATGTGAGTGGGTTGGGGCAGAGAGAGAGGGAGCCACAGAATCCGAAGCCGTCTCCAGGCTCCGAGCTGTCAGCACAGAGCCTGACGTGGGGCTCAAACTCACGAGCTGTGAGATCATGACTTGAGCCGAAGTCGGACGCTCAGGCGCCCCCATACATAATTTTTAAAAATGGTATAAGCTCCATTCTATTCTGGCCCTGCCTTTTTCTGTTCAACAGCATGTTCTCAACTTTTTTCCACTTCAATAAATCAAGCTTTATGTAATCACTTGTAGTGGTTATATAGTTTACTATCATATGGAAGTATCTGTATTTGTTAGAGTATATGATGGCAATGGTTGCTAAACATAAAGGCTGATAAATAACAGTGACTTAGATTTAAGACAAATTTTCTCTTTCACAGCTCCCAGCCAGTCAGCAGATCAAGGCTGATGATGTCAGGGACTCAGGCTTTGTCTTGTTACTCTGTCACTCTTGACATTGGGTGGATGGGTGAAGCTCTTAACAGAAGAATTCAAGCTGGGTAAATACAAATGAAATGATGGAATTAGAAGAAACATTTTGCAACTCTCAGTATGATTGGTGCGGAAGAGGATCATTAGTGGCCAAACTATTGGGTGAAAAGTTGTTATAGAACATAGTATACACATAAGTTTCAAAATATCATTCCACTTATTAATTTAAAAATGGGGGAAAGTACATTTACAGCTGAGAGATTGGCTAATATAATACTTCAGCATTACCAGTAATGGGTCAGACTGACATGTGCTTCCTGATGGGATGCAAAAAAAGGGGGGGGGGGGAATGTTTTAGATTAAAAGAGACCAAAGCATGACAACCAAATCAATGCATAATCTTTGGTTAGACTCCCAGATTTAAAGAGGTATAAAGGGCATTGTGGAACCAGTTGGGTAAATATGAATATTGACTATTATTAGACTGTGGTGTTAATCACTGTTAACATGTTGTGACAATGGTATTGGGGTAATGTACAGAATATCTTTGTTCTTTGGGAGTATATAGCGAAGTAATTAGGATGAAGCATTACAACATCTATAATTTTCAGTTTGAACCTGAAGAAAATTATGTGTAGAGTGGTAGTAAAGTTAACATGGCAAAGCATCTTTATAGATTTAAAATTTTTTTTCAATAAAAAGTTGATGGGGAGAAGGGCATTGCGTGTTCATTCAGATAACCTTCAGATAATTTTGTTAAATATCTCCAGAAATCTTAATACTTTGGGGGGGTTGCAATTAAATGACTATATTTTACTTTCGGGAAAATTGGACACATTTGCAATTTTGAGTTTTCCTGTCTAAGAATAAGTTACGTCTCCTTTTATTCAGATTGCCTTTATGCCTCTCAGAGGTTTGTAGTTTTTATGGGTCCTACACTCTTACGGCTAAGTAGCTAGAATGTTTTTTGTTGGTGTCGTGAATATGATTTTAATTGTTATCTTTTTTACTAGTTCTTACTGATCATAAAAAATATTAACAATTTCAGTGTCTCCATTAATATTTCAGTTGGTTCCTTTAGGTTTTCTAGATGTACAGCTATGTCTTTCAAATAGTGATGAATTTGCTCTTTTTGATATGTATACTTCTCATATGATTCTCTTGTCTACTGCATGGCCTAGAATTTCTAGAACAGCATTAAACAATAGTGATGATAACAAGCACCTTTTTAATTTAATTTAATTTTTATTTTTTAAAATTTGTATCCAAATTAGCATATAGTAAAACAATGATTTCAGGAGTAGATTCCTTAGTGCCCCTTACCCATTCAGCCCATCCCCCCTCCCAAAACCCCTCCAGCCACCCTCAGTCTGTTCTCCGTATTTGAGTCTCTTCTGTTTTGTCCCCCTCCCTGTTTTTATATTATTTTTGTTTCCCTTCCCTTATGTTCATCTGTTTTATCTCTTAAAGTCCTCATATGAGTGAAGTTATACAATATTTGTCTTTCTCTGACTAATTTCGCTTAGCATAATACCCTCCAGTTCCATCCACATAGTTGCAAATGGCAAGATTTCATTCTTTTTGATTGCCGAGTAATACTCCATCGTATATATATACCACATCTTCTTTATCCATTCATCCATCAGTGGACATTTGGGCTCTTTCCATACTTTGGCTATTGTGGATAGTGCTGCTAGAAACATTGGGGTGCATGTGTCCCTTCAAAACAGCACACCTGTATCCCGAGGATAAATGCCTAATAGTGCAATTGCTGGGTCGTAGGGTAGTTCTATTTTTAGTTTTTCGAGGAACCTCTATACTGTTTTCCAGAGTAGCTGCACCAGTTTCCATTGCCACCAGCAGTGCAAAAGAGATCCTCTTTCTCCACATCCTCGCCAACATCTGTTGTTGCCTGAGTTGTTAATGTTAGCCATTCTGACAGGTGCGAGGTGGTATCTCATTGTGGTTTTGATTTGTATTTCCCTGATGATGAGTGATGTTGAGCATCGTTTCATGTGTCTGTTGGCCATCTGGGCGTCTACTTTGGAGAAGTATTTTTCGTGTCTTTAGCTCATTTCTTCACTGGATTATTTGTTTTTTGTGTGTTGAGTTTTTGATAGGTTCTTTATAGACTTTGGATACTAACCCTTTATCTGATATGTCGTTTGTGAGTATCTTTTCCCATTCCATCGATTGCCTTTTAGTTTTGCTGATTGTTTCCTTTGCTGTGCAGAAGCTTTTTATTTTGATGAGGTCCCAATAGTTCATTTTTGCTTTTGTTTCCCTTGCCTCTGGAGACGTGTTAAGAAGTTGTTGCGGCCAAGATCAAAGAGGTTTTTGCCTGCTTTCTCCTCGAGGGTTTTGATGGTTTCCTGTCTTACATTTAGGTCCTTCATCCATTTTGAGTTTATTTTTGTGTATGGTGTAAGAAAGTGGTCCAGGTTCATTTTTCTGCATGTCGCTGTCCAGTTTTCCCAGCACCACTTGCTGACGAGACTGTTTTTATTCCATTGGATATTCTTCCCTGCTTTGTCAAAGATTAGTTGGCCATATGTCTGTGGGTCCATTTCTGGGTTCCACTGATCTGAGTGCCTGTTTTTCTGCCAGCACCATACTGTCTTGATGATCATAGCTTTGTAATACAGCTTGAAGTCCAAACAAGCACTTTTGACTTGTCCCTTACTTTAATGACATTAGTGCTGTCCTAATGTTCCACCACTAAACATAATGCTGTCTCTTGATTTGAAGGGTGTCTGAGAATTTTTGTGCTTATGTTAAGGGATGAATGTTCAGGGTGCCTGGGTGGCCCAGTCTGTTGAACATCCGACTCTTGATTTTAGGTCACGATCCTAGGGTCGTGGGATCGAGCCCCCATCGAGCTCTGTGCTGAGTGTGGAGCCTGCTAGAGTCTTTCTCCCTCTGTTCCTGTCCTGTGCTCATGCTTGCTTGCTCTCTCTCACATTTATTCTCCCCTCCCCACTTTTTTTTTTTTTTTTACCTTCATCAAATGCTCTTTTGGTTTCTGTCTCAGGATAGTACCTTTTAAAAAATGAGATTGATATATAGAGAGTTTTCAAGTTTGTTTATGTCATCTTTCTAAGACTTTGGTATCAATTTAATTTGCTTCATGAAGTTTGTTAAGCTTTTCATCTTTTGCTGTGCTCTGAAACAGTTGAGATGGCATTACATTTTAATCTCAAGAGTTATTTAACAGCACTCTTTTGGATGTATACTTACCAGCATTTTGTTTCTTTCTTGGCTCTGTTTTTTAGTCTCCATCAGCATGGAGTTGTAATCCATACCTTCTTACGTTTTTTTCCTACAATTTAGTGTCCCTTTTTATTTTTCCTCCAAAAGAGCCAGCTTTGGAATTTATCAAGTCTAATATTTTTTTTAATGTTTGTTTATTTTTTTAATGAGGAAAACATTGATGTATGTTTATTTATTTACAGAGTATAAAATAACCCTCTCTGCAAAAGGAAAAGTGAACATATAAATTAATGACTGATTTTATTTTATTTTGATCTAAAATTTATTCATTCTTAAAATGCAAGAAACAATTATTTATAGAAGAAAATATAACCAATATGATTTAATACCTGCATTTAACATTATTTTAATATCAGTTTTGTATATAAACAGACACATACACACTTTTTTTTTTTTTTTTGGACCGAGCCACCCAGTCTTCCCAATGGGCCACTTAGTTTTTTATTTTACTTTATTTTATTTTATTTTATTTTATTTTATTTTATTTTATTATTTATTTATTATTATTATTATTTTTTAATTTACATCCAAATTAGTTAGCATATAGTGCAACAGTGCTTTCAGGAGTAGATTCCTTAGTGCCCCTTACCCATTTAGCCCATCCCCCCTCCCAAAACCCCTCCAGTAACCCTCAGTTTGTTCTCCATATTATGAGTCTCTTCTGTTTTGTCCCCCTCCCTGTTTTTATATTATTTTTGTTTCCCTTCCCTTATGTTCATCTGTTTTGTCTCTTAAAGTCTTCATATGACTTTTGTTATATGATTTTTGTCTTTCTGACTAATTTCGCTTAGCATAATACCCTCCAGTTCCATCCACATAGTTGCAAATGGCAAGATTTCATTCTTTTTGATTGCCGAGTAATACTCCATCGTATATATATACCACATCTTCTTTATCCATTCATCCATCAGTGGACATTTGGGCTCTTTCCATACTTTGGCTATTGTGGATAGTGCTGCTATAAACATGGGGGTGCCTGTGTCCCTTCGAAACAGCACACCTGTATCCCGTGGATAAATGCCTAATAGTACAATTGCTGGGTCATAGGGTAGTTCTATTTTTAGTTTTGTGAGGAACCTCCATACTGTTTTCCAGAGTGGCTGCACCAGCTTTCATTCCCAATGTTTGTTGATTTTTGAGAGAGACAGAACATAGTGGGTGAGGGGCAGAGAGTGAGAGGGAGACACAGAATCTGAAACAGGCTCCAGGCTCTGAGCTGTCAGCACAGAGCCTGACGCGGGGCTCGAACCGATGGACTGTGAGATCATGACCTGAGCTGAAGTCAGATGTCTAACCAACTGAGCTACCCGGGTGCCCCATGTCTAATATTTTTATTTTCTAATTTATTAATTTTTTCTTATACTTTTATTAAAATCTTTGTTAGGTTTGTTTATTGCTTTTCTTTCTTCATTTGAGTGAGTAATGTATCTAATCATTAGTGAAAACATTTAGGGCTGTGTGCATTGAACAGGACAAAGAGGTGGTATTCAGTATTTTTGGCCTTTTGAAACCTGGCAACTCTGCCATTCCCTGGCCTCGTTCCCTGACATCCTGGTTCCTACAGTTCTTTGGTTCTCTGCTCTCAGCCCATATCCTTGTCAACTAACTACACAAGCCAATAAATTCTCTTGAGTTTTTGCTGGTACTATCTGCAGGATATTTTTAGCTGGGTGTTAGTTGACCTATCATGAAAAAAGCTCCATGTGCCTAAAAAATTAGCTTTTTGGTTTTATCCGAAATCTTATGTTTTCATGCTATTTCCTTTTCTTTGTTTATAGCTTTTTACTGTGGATTGCTCCTCCATAGTAACTTGAAAAATGTTTAATATATCTTCATGGTATATTCATTAAGTGAGTAAAGTAGAGTATAGCACAGTATGCATAACATGCTACCTATTTTTTTAACCAAGGAATTGCTCATTTTTATTCATGTTAAAATTGAGATACAATTGACATATAGGGGCGCCTGGGTTACTGAGTTGGTTAAGCATCCAACTCTTGATTTGGGCTCAGGTCATGATGTCATAGTTCATAGGTTCAAGCCCCGCATCAGGCTCTGTGCTGACAGTGTGGAACCTGCTTGGGATTCTCTCTCTCCCTCTGTCTGCCTCTCCCATGTGTGCTTGCTCTCTGTTTCTCTCACAAAATAAATAAACTTAAAAAAAAATTGATATCTAACATCTTAGTTTCAGGTATACGCATAATGATTAGATATATGTATGTATTGTGAAATGATCACTGTAGGAAGTCTTGTTAATATCCATCACCACACAGAGTTAAGTTTTTTTTCTTGTGAGAACTTTTAAGATTACTACTTTCAGCAGTTACGCTGCTTTGTAAAACAAGAAAAATAGAATATAGCACTATTTGCCTGTGTGTTTGAAGAGACACTGGAAGCACACACGTGGTATTAATGAAAGTGATTACCTGTTGACAGAAGTACGAATAAGATTTCTCATTCTTTATGTTTTTTCCATTGTTGGATTCTTGAATCATGAAAAACATTACCTATTCAAAAGAAAATATTTTTAGAAGGTTCCTAAAAATAGCCAAAAGAAATTTTACCAACACCTACTTTGTTTCCCAATAGCTGAAACATTTATATTTTATTTTGTAACCATACCTACCATAGTTGTTTAGGTTTAATTCTGTGTTGTAATGGATTTAGTGCTCAGTATCACTCTTTTCCCACTAACGTTTTCTCATTTGTTCTTTGAGTCCTATCTTAGGCTTATATTTCAAATAGATTTTTCAGGATGAAATCTAATTATTGTATTTCCTTTGCTATGTATAGAATTCTGTGTTCACAACCTATTAGTCTGTGTAAGATGGTAGGCAGTGTTCTGTTGTCTCCAGTTCCTAAAGTAAAGTGTCTGCAGTCAGCCTAATTTCTTTTCCCTGTAGGTGATATGATTCTACTGCCTGAATGCTAGAAGAAGTCTCTTCCTTTATATCTCTGAAAATAGCTTTTATTAAGCAATGTCTTGATGTCGTTCCACTTGTAATAACTTTTCCTGGTGTAATGAATACTTTTTATCTGTGTATTTAGGTGTTTGTTCATTTATATTTTGTTAAGTTCTATCTTTGAATAGTTTTGGTTTCAAGTGTTTTTATTGTTTTTATTCAAGTATTTATTGTGTACTTATTTTGTACCAGACTCTGTACAAATCAGTGGGGATAAAGTGGGGAGTAAACAGACCTGGTCCCTATCCCTCTGCCCTCACATGCATCAGTCAGGCGTAGGGTGGATGTAAGTGCATTTTGTTCATACTATTGACGGCTCACTCCATTGTGTAAGAATTTGTATCTGTCATTCCCAGCTAAGACAAGAGCTCCCCCAAACAGGCACTGTGTCTTACGTACTATTGGACCACCTGACACCTGGGGAGGATCTCAGTTAAATGGATAAATGGCCTGATTTTGTTGAAGTGGTATATCCATTCTTTAATTTCCTCTTAGATTTTGCTCTCTGCCTAACCCCTATGACCCGTTCATGCCTTTGTTCTTATCCTCATCTCTTACTTGTAATTGTATATGTGATATTCTTTGCCTTGTGCAGTGTACCATCTGCTAAATATTTTTTCCCAACCAGTGCTCACTTTTTCAACTACTGTATCTTTCATGTCTATGATATATGTCTCCTTTTTCACTACTATACCTGTAATTCCAGTGCAGCTGTTTCTGAGAACAAGAAACAATGATATTATTGAAAGGTGAGGTTTGTTATATTCATATTCCAAGTACTTGCTGATTTTATTGCTGCCATCTAGTGGCCACATCAGGATTACAACATGACTTAGGTGTGTCTTGCTTGGCCTTTCCTGTGTGTAGCCAGTGTTTATTTATTTTTTTAAGTTTATGTATTTATTTTGAGAGAAAGAGAGACTGGGGGAGGGGCAGAGAGAGAGAGGGAGAGAGAGAATCCCAAGCAGGCTCTGCACTGTCAGCATGGAGCTCACCGTGAGGCTTGAACTCCTGAACTGTGAGATCATGACCTGAGCAGAAATTGAGTCGGATTCTTAACTGACTACACCACCCAGATGCCCCACGTATGCAGACATTTTAAACTAAGAAGGCAGTCTCAGCCAGTGTGACTGAATGTCCATAGCCTTTCTCATGTCTTGCATGCCCGATTGGGTTAATCTGTTCTTTCTGTGGATTTTTAAGTTATTTTTCTGGGTTTGGCAGTGTTTTTAACCTGGCACCCTGGTAGTGAAGCCAAAACAGTTTGGTTTTAAGTTTATATATTTATTTTTAAGTAATTTCTATACCCAGTGTGGAGCTTGAACTCACAACCCCAAGATCAAGAGTCATATGCTCATCTGACTGAACCAGCTAGGCACCCCCAAAACAATTTGGTTTTGTTCTATCTTTTTTTACTTTTTTTAAGTTTATTTATTTATTAAAAAAATTTTTTTTAATGTTTATTTCTGAGAGAGAGAGAGAGAGAGAGAGAGAGAGAGAACGAGTGGGAGAGGGGCAGAAAGAAAGGGAGACACAGAACGTGAAGCAGGCTCCAGGCTCTGAGCTGTTAGCACAGAGCCTGACATGGGGCTCTAACTCATGAACCCCAAGATCATGACCTGAGCTGAAGTTGGATGCTTAACCAACTGAGCCACCCAAGTGCCCCTAAATTTATTTATTTATTTTGATAGAGAGAGTGAGCAGGGGAGGGGCGGAGAGAGAGAGAGAGAGAGAGAGAGAGAGAGAGAGAGAGAGAATTCTAAGCAAGCTCTGCACCATCAGAGTGGAGCCTGATGCAGGGATTGAACTCACAAACTGTGAGATCATGACCTGAGCCAAAACCAAGAGTCGAACACTCAACCGACAGAGCCACCCAGGTGCCCCTTTCATTTACTCTTAACAACATAATGCCATAAAGTAACCAAAACTTCAGCTCTAACTTAGACCCTGTCCCATGAGATTGAGAAGTGAATAGAATTTTTTTTTCTTCATCAAGTTAGAGGGTAAGATATTTAGAGGTGAGTGGTTTTTTTAGAAACATCATTGTCGTTTGCTATCCCTCTCAATATTAGACCTGGAAATGTAATCACATTTAACTGTTTTCATATGTATTATACCACTCGAGGGTTCATAGCTCTTAATCATCTGTAAAGGAGGAACGAGAAACATTTGAAACTTTTACTGGCTTTCATTTGGAAGCATCAAAGGTTTTGAAAAAAAGAAACTTGATGTTGAAGTTACTATAGTCCTAAAAGAAAAAGCTAAGTTTTTGAATGTTTTGATTATATCTTTTATCCTGGAAAGTAACTATCTTACAGGGATTCCAAAAATCTATGTTCTAGTCCGCAAAGCTAGATGGTTTTGAACTGACTTGTCACCAACCTAGTCAGCTATTTCCCAGGGATTTATGAAGATTGAAAATATTTTTATTACACTAGCAAAATATTTCCATGTAAATACAGAGTGGTATTATTACTGATACTACATGCATTAAAAAAATTCTAATTCCCTATCTTTTTCTTCATTCCTTTAGATGTAAAGATGAGCTAGAACGTTTTGAAATTGCTTTAAAATTTGGCTCCATTGAAGCGATAAGCAGAGTGTTGACGCAAGAAAGTCTTATGTAATGCCATTAATCCCACTTTTTATCCCTTAAGGATGTCTATTACGAGGTAGTTTGTAGCTTTGTTTTGTCCTCCGAGAAACCGACTGACATGGCCAGGAATAAATTCAAATCTTAGTGGTACAGAGTGATTCCAATCAGTGTGCATCTGTGCTGAAGACAACTTAACATTTGGTCCACAGTTAATTTTGATTTATTCTGTAAATCCCTTTGATTAAATAAAAATGTTCATTCATAATGGAAAAGACTGTGTAGAATAAAAAGGAAAGGGGACTCGGGAAAGTGATTGTAAATCAAAATATTTTTTACTCTATTTGAGAACCTTTCAGGTCTGTAAAGCAAAACTACTTTGGTAGTAATACAATTTGCCTGTTGTGCTCGCATTCACAAGTCAAATTTTCCAGATATACAATACGTAATGATCTCACCACTCTGACAGCTAATGGAATGTATGCTTTATATTCTTGTCTTTTAAGAATTTCAGAGTTTTAATTTATAATATAGTAAATAGCAATAGATATAACCCACATTGTAAAAGCTCAATAATTTTTAAGAGTTTGAAGAAGTCCTGAGACCAAATAGTTTGTGAAGCACTTCCCTGTGGTATAATTAAGTCAAATTTGTAAGCTTGTTCCTTCTCATTTCCTGTGTATTGTATTTTTTTTTTCTGTCTGTTTTGTGTGTTTTTGGTATTTTTTAGGAACCATAACCAAGATGGCAGTTCAGGAAGTTGGTTCTAAGTAGTTCTTGCATAAAGGTAGAAAGCTAGGTCCAGAGGGCAGAAGAACCTTCTTCTAACAGTATGGGCCAGAATGAGTATCTTATGATGATGTGCTCTCATCCCTAGAGGGGCTCAAGCATAGATTAGACAACTATTATTGAGAATATTTTAAAGCAGATTAATGGTGTTTAGATAGGAGACTGTACTAAAAGGGATCTAATAATATGAAGCCCCTTTACAACACACTTGAAATCCTACAGTTTTCGGGCTGAAGCCGCTTAGGCTGCATATGAGTTCTAGCACTAACAAATAGAGTAGAATTCTTGTTAGTTGGTGTTGCTCCATGAAATTTTTTCCCGTTAAGCCTTTTGAAAAATTAAATTACAAAAATGGACTTTTCCGTTTGTTGATTCAGTTTGATTATTTGTGTTTTCTCCCATATAAAATAAAATGACCTATTTAATCATCTTGCTTACCTTTGTTTTTTTTAATGTGCTTTATTTCAGTTGGTCGCATTATGTTTCAGCTCTTCTCAGACATATGTCCAAAAACATGCAAAAACTTCCTTTGCCTATGCTCAGGTAAATGAATTGTTAAATTATTTCTGATGAGAAGTCATGACTTATAGTTTTATCTTGCTTAACAGAATAGATGTTTTCCTTAAAAAGTAATGGGCTGTAAAATGAGTTTAGCATGTTAAAAAACACTATTTTCACTGGTAGGAAATCAGGGAAATATTTCTTGAAGAGAGGACAAAGAAATGGTCTCAAAAGTGAAAAAGAAAGTACTACTGCATGTAATTAAATCATCTCTAAACATTGTAGTTCAAAATTCTAAATTTTAGTATTTTAAACAAATTTAGCATTCCAGATTTCTAAGAAATTTAGGATTAGAAGATAGGCAAAACATAATGCAGTTGTTCTTTGTTATTTATAGTTGAGTTTATATATATTTTTTAATTAAAATAGGAAAAACATCTATGATGTTATTTTTAAATAGCAAATTAAGATTTTTAAGTGTGTGCTTGGATACACTTACATACATATACAGTGTTTGTACCAACTCCTTCACCGCTCTCTTGGTGGAGCGATAAGCATTTCTAATCTGCTTTTCTCCTATAGCATATAGAGTCACTGCCACACAATTTAACATTTATATGCTGCTTGATACTTACTTTTGGAACCCATGTGTGTATTCCGTCGTCACCCTGTGTCTTGTATCTCTTACAGTGCCAGCACACAGGAGGGATTTCACGAAGGACTAATTTGGACTAATTTCCATGGACAGATATATTTGTGGCTAAATGTCATTTCTTTGTTTTCCAGGAGAGAAAGGCCTTGGGAAAACAACTGGGAAGAAGTTATGTTATAAAGGTTCCACATTCCATCGTGTGGTTAAAAACTTTATGATTCAGGGTGGGGACTTCAGCGAAGGTAGAGCTAAAAGTTACGCTTTTAATAACTCCAACTATCGGTTTCTTATGTGTCTCATACTGTTAATTGTAAATATTGTATCACAGTATGAAGTAAATATTAAGTGGTCAGTGAATAGATGTTGGATGAGTGAATGTTATAGAGCAAAAAATGTATGAAAAGCGAAATACCAAGCCACTTTATTTTGTTTTTATGTACTTTTGATAATATTACAGATTTTTGGTGAATTCTCTTACAATGAATACCAAGTACTTGTGGATTATTTTTATTCTTCCCGAATTTTGTTGGTATGATTACTTTTTGAAATAAATGGGTTATGGAGCTAATTTATTTTATTTATTTATTTATTTTTATTTACTTTTGAGAGAGAGAGAAAGAGAGCTCAATGAGCAGGGGAAGGGAAGAGAGAGGGAGACAGAATCTGAAGCATGCTCCAGGCTCTAGGCTCTGAGCTGTCAGCCCAGAGCCCGACGCGGGGCTTGAACTCGTGAACCACAAGATCATGACCTGAGCCAAAGTTGGATGCTCAACTGATTGAGCCACCCAGGTGCCCCTGGAGATAATTTTTAATAATATTTATTATAACAGTACTGGACTTTTTTGCACTTATATTCAAAGATGAGGTTAATTGAGGATTTGTAGAATTTTGATTATAGCAATTACAAGTTGTTAGTTTCTTTAATAAATTGAAAGCATAAAAAGTAATTTATATGTATTAGCATATTTTAAATTGTCATTATAACTTAATATAGGTCATTGTTTGCAGGTAATGGAAAAGGTGGAGAATCAATTTATGGTGGATATTTTAAAGGTAAGGCTTAATATTTTATGGTCTTTTGTTTCAGTTCTGATGTTAAAGCAAATTTGATCATGTACTTTTAATGAGGAGAGGTTTACTTATAGTTCACTTTTTGCATGAAACTAATGCTGCATGAAAATACTTTATTTGCATGAACTTGGGGATAAATTATATTGTAATATGTAACTTTTAATTGACAAGATTAATTAAGGCTAACTTTATGGTTAAACATGACTTTCAGCATGGAGGTTAGGCAACTATATACATGAAAACTCCTATCTTCCTGCCTAAAACTGTCAACATATTCTTTTGTTTATAGAGAATGTGGTCTTTTGCAAAATGAAAAGGTAAGAGAACGAAGCTCAGTAACACAAACTCCAATTCTGTTCCCTTGCACCCTTCCTAATAAGTTTATGGACAGCCTGGGTCAGGTTGTGGCTGGATTTCTTATATTGCTTGAAGACTTGGAAAATTCTGTATACTATTTCATACGTGCATCTGTATCTTTTTTTCTTTTCACAATGGGCTCTTAGTTCTACATCAGGGAAAAAAATCTAGTTGTGTTTTTTTCCCCCTAAACCAAACAATTTCTTTGAATAAAAGTTGGTATTTCCTACTTTCTCAAAGGTTTGTATGTTTTCTTTTGTATACTAGAATTATATGATTGTATTTTATTCCTACAGTAGTAGTATTTGCATAAGTCTTAACTATTGCATTTGCCCCAAAAAGCCTTAGAAAAGTCAGTTGCAGAGATTGATAATGGGATCCAATCTGATTAGATTTTAATGCCATGATAGCTTCAGCGTTATAATAGTCTTTTATATTTCTTTTGGGGGAAAATGGATTACCACTCTTTTTCAGAAGCCTGTTCCCAAGGTAATCATTTTTTAAAGTTTTCTATGTTTCTGTTTGTTCTAAAGAAAGGTTTGTTTGTATGAATGTTAAACGGAAATTTAAATTCGTTTTCAAGATATTTCTGCTGGAATTAAAATCCTCTCTGAGTGATCTTTATGGCAGTTTTTCCTTTGAACCAGTAGGAAGCAGCTCATTAGCTGGTTCTATCAGCTTGTAGCAATTTGAGACTGATGTTGTAGGCCGCTTGAATGTGGTTGTTCCCTGCGGCAGATACTTATGTATCTTAAAACTATATTTCGGCCTTTAAGTTTTTGTTTTTATAGGATTTTCTTCCTTAGGTAATTTTTTATCCTGTTGTTAGGAATCTATATACTTGATTTAATTTAGGCATATCCTTACAACTTAAGTTCTGTAATTTTTTTGTTTTTTGCTCTCGTAGTCTAGCTTTAGTACAGTTGAGTAATAAATTTACCATATAGAAACTAAGTTCATAAGATTATTAAACTTCTCCCATGTTTAGTGCATTAAGTAGGATAATTGGAAATTTGAAGGAAATGAGCTTTACTGTAGAGATTTTTCTAAAATTCTTTACTAGTTTTCCCTGAAAGTCATAGTTCACGTATCATGTAGCCAAACTATGTTACTACTAAAAGTGACTGTTCTAAGGCTGTTTGTATAAAGTATTAAATATATGTTCTTTTCCTCAAGGCTTTAAGTAGTATCTTTGATCTTTTTATGCTTTTGTTTTTTGATTAGTTGTAAAAATTTTTTTCTAAATATTCAGACAAGTATCTGTACTGACCAGAAGAGGAATTTCATCCTTTGCTTTCTATTTATTACTGTGAACATTACACTTTAAAAGTGGCTTATAATTGGAGACTGACGAATTTGTGTTTTCTTCAAACAGATGAAAACTTTATTCTCAAACATGACAGAGCGTTCCTTTTGTCAATGGCAAATCGAGGGAAACATACCAATGGTTCCCAGTTTTTCATGTGAGTAGGCATAATTCAGAGATGAGCTTTTCTTAAACAGAGAAGCGCTGTTCATGAGAAAGATGGTATAGTTAAACCAAGTTTAATGCTAGAATTCTGTCAACTTGGGCTTTATTATTAATTTCTGATGTTACAGAAACTGGTAAGCTCTAACAGCCGCCTCAGCTTTCAGCATATATCCTGCATTTGAAGAATGGTACTTACGAGATGTAACTTGAACATGTACATTATTTTCAAAATATGTTGTCATCTTAAGAAAAGAAATTGGCTTCTACTTAGCAAATTTGGGGGCTCAGTTTGCTAAAACTAGATTGGAACATAAACTATTGGTCAACATTTAAAAGTTGTTCATGGCCTAGGAGTAGATGTCCTCTTGGCCTGGAAAGTAGTTGCTTTGAGTAAACCATTATATGGTGGCTTTTTCTCTTAATGATGCTCTTTGAGTTCATTGGAGAGAGGTGCCATTATTTTCTGATATTGTATAGAGATGAGTGATTTGCTGTTGCATCAGCATTGTAGAAATCTTAAATCTTCTGAGATCTCTGTACATAATTGAATTAACCCAATATTGCTGTCATTTCGACCAAAATTTATGAGATTATCACTCAGGAAACTTCCGAATGCCGAATTTGCTTTTTAAAAAAAAAAACAACTTTTCATGTATGTGCATGCACAACCAAAACCTTACTTACTTCTCATCTGAAAGCCCTTTGGGATACTTGTAGTTATATATTCTAATCTAAAGCTACTCTAAAACCTGTTTTTATTATAATCCCAGGATATAAAATAAGAAAGATAATTGACTAGCATGAAGTTCAAGAAGCTTTTGATTGGAAGTAAATCTCTAGAGTTGTGCTACCTATGTTGGAGAAATGTTTTATTCACAGTTTACCAGAAAAAGTTTTTGTCATCTTTCTGAATGGATGAGTGTGAATGGCGCTTCCCTGTCTTTAAAGGAGTAAATTATTCATGTAAAATAAATCTCACATTTTAAAGTTGTCTGCAAAATAGATTTCCAACATGATCTGATAAAAGTTCAGATAAGGGGCATTCTATTTCTACGAATGTCCTAAAAATGGAAAGCTGCTGGAAGATGACAGTGCTTGAAGCTGTGCAGGAAAGGAGGACCAAAACCATTTGTTCCTAGATCATGTTTTGATCCCATAGAGCAGTAGTTATTAAGACTTCTCTACTAGAGCATGTTTCTATCTTTAACCTTCTTAAGGGCCAAAAAAAAAAAAAAAAAAAAAAATTAGTGGGAAATATTTTGAAAAACTTCTTTTATAGTAATTTAATATAAAACTGTTTACTCTTTGAGGTTTCCCATTTTCCATTTTTAAGCTTATCTGAACTGTGAACATGATAAACTAATGATTCATTGGTCAAGAAGCTACCATCTGAGGGCTCTAAAGTTTCTTTTAGATTTCCTTTTTTATATCAGTACATGAAAATTTATCAGGCAGCACCAGCTTCTTCCCATTGCCACATACCAGTTAGCTTGTGTATAGAATGTAAAAACTGGTGCATATGTTAATTACAATCCAGTGTCTGAAGTTCTCCCTTCAAAAAATACAGAGTATTTTGTTTCTGTGTACTTCAGTACGTCCTTAAGTCATTTCTAGGAATGCTTAGTATCAAACAAAGTTAAGGCCATTGCTGTTTCTACCTAGTTTAATTTTACATTGGACTGCTATTTTTGACAAAGAATGCCAAATGAAAATTTTGACATCCATGAATTAGGATTAAAATTTTTCAGCTTCTTTTCATAATTAACTGTAGATGGCAGTAAAATCACTGTGAATTTGTGTTGAAAGAAAATTTTCTATTTTTAGTTTGAAATTTACTCATGGAAATGAATTTGCAGTTAAAAGCAATCTTGGAAGCAAATTTAGTGTTTTTGCAATACAAAAAAAGATCCTTATCTTTTTTTTTTAAAGAAATTTTTGTGGCATGTGCTTTTTTTATGCTGGCTAAAACTGCCAGTTCCCCATGTGTTGAAGGATAAAATAAAACTAACATTCACCTTTCTATACAAAGCACTCCCTTGCTTTTATAGAAAGGGAAAATGGAGATAATGGTCCGTAAAAGAGAAATGTTTGAAAATCTGTCTTGCAAGTCCAAATCCTTTTGGAGTTGGAAGTAGTAAAAAAAAAAAGTAGAACTTACTATCTTCAAGTTGTGTAAACCGTCACAGACAATCACTCTAAGAGGTGGGGCTGCGAGGGTTGGTGGTAGCAGGGCTAGCTGCCAGCTCCCCAAGGGCGGCAGCTACACCCCTCCCTCTCACCACAGCTCTGCCCTTTGGCACCTTGAGCAGCTCTTCTGCATTCCGAACAAGAAAGGGTGGTGTGACAATGGTGGTAAAATGCCAACGACTCCCTATATGGTTCCAGTCTCATAAGCTTACTAAGGACTTGTAACGCATCCTTGCAAAATTGCATTCGTAGCTCATATTTTAAATCTACTTTGTAATTCCTAAGGAGTAAATTTGGTGCTGTTAGTGTGAGTATCTGCAAAATGTTCCTCAAAGATTCTTGTGCTTTGTGCAGTAACTATTGTCTTTATTATTTACGCATTTAAAACTTCCCCTTCGTAAGGCATACATCATTTTTGTTAAACATGATTGCGCATATATTGCTTCCTTTGGATGGAACAATTATGTATGTGATAAAATTGGCATTTTCTTCTTTAAAACTATTTGTGATTTTTGCAGTTACTGCCTATGTCTACTACTGTGTTAGTCACAAAGATTTTGCTTTGGAGGGTTTAAATAGAATAAAACTGATTCTTTTTGGAATAATACTGCTCAAGAAACATGGAAGAGATGATATATAGCACAGTCCCCATGAATCACTAAGGAAATAACGGTCTGTTCATGTTGAAGTATTTTTGAAGAAATTCGAAGACCTGGGACCAAAGTAGTAATAACCCAGTTAACTCAGTATTTAGTCACTTTGTCCTTTATTATTTATTTGTTGGAGCCAAACACTAGAAAGAAACCATAATAAAAGCTATAGAATTATAAAGTCTTAGAGGAGAAGAGGATGTGATCCTCTAGACCAACATTTTCCTTGTATGTATAATGCTAAGATAAAATGACACACAGGGAAACATTTTTCTTTTCCTTTGGCTGTTAGTAACAGTCTGTTAATTCTGCTCTTATTTTCATTGTTTTTGTGTATATTCATTGAAGAGATAAAGAAGGTATTGTATGAAGTAGTCATTAAAAAGATTAATTAGGGCGATTTATAGCTTTGTATTAAATAACTATTTTTCTGGGTTAGAGCCACTAATCTAGCTATCAGGAGGCCTTGGTTCTCATTTTATTTGCTATTCACCTTGAGTTAGTTCTATCTTTCCTTTTCGGTTTATAAGATACCTACCCATTCTCATAGGTAAAGTAAACATTTTGGCATGAAAATGTGGGCATAAAAGGAAGAAAGTGTTTGTAGGTTGATCCTAAGTTTTTGAATATGTGGAATGATTTCTGTGCAAACATTGTCTTGCCCCTCAAGGAGATAGTTTGCTAATTGCCTAATTTTCATCAGTCTGAAAGGTGCTGCAAAGAAACTTCGGGCTCATTTGTCTAAATTAGGCAGCAGTCTTCATCAGCTATGGATAGAACGATGGCGTGGTGGTTACCCTGGTCTCCCTTTGCTTAGTGTGTGGGACCTTATGTACAGCCGTGGAGTAGGAAGACCTACGGAGCTCTGGAGAGCAGTGTTTGTCACTGGCCACGGTCATTGGTCATGGTAATTATAAAAAGTTAAGAAAAGATAATGTAGGCGAGTCAAGCTTGAAACAAAAAGCCTTATATTTTAACAGGCATAAAGAGGATAGGAGGACAACATAGAGAAGTTCCAGGATGTGTTCTAACCAGACTTGTAGGTGGCTGCTCACCTCCATAGGAGAGAAGTGCTGGTCACTTCAGAGCAGAGCAAGGGGTACTCAGGGTGGTTTGTTGTTAAGGGGTTTATAAAACTGTGGAGATTTTGGGTAGCAAAAGAGAATTTGTGCAGAAATGCTTTTTGCCTCCACACATTCATGAATTTGAGAAGAAATGCTAGTAAGTGTTAATAATCTGGGCAGTTCTGGTTTTCCTTCCTTTTGGGGGGTAATATCTTCATGTGTAAACTGTAAGATTTTTTCATCAGCAAAGATGTTGATGAAACTTGACCTTAAACCCAAGTTCTCTGAATATGAAGTGTCATCTGTAACATCCAGTCTTACTATTACTTAGTGTTTATGTGACATATGTGTTAGCCGCCTGGAAGGGATTTTGTGTCTGGTAGTGTTTGATGTGTATTATGTTAACCTGAGTGCTGAACTTCTGAAAGCTGTTCAGTGACTTTTGGAACACACAGGAAGAGCTCTGTAACATGGCTTGGTTAGTTTCTGTGGCCCTTGTCACTCTATATAATTTGGTGCCTCTTCCATGATTGTGTGGTAGTTTCACGAGTTGAAGGGGAAAATTGCATGTGAGAGGCTACGCTAGACAGAAATGGGTTATTTTTACTTCCATACTACTTTACACCTGGAGTCACTTTTTCTTTTGAAAACATCCATTGAAAACACCACATTATTTGAAACATATTCTTTTTTAACAGTAATTCATGTGTCAATGCCTTTATAAGAAATTCAAGCTTATTTTTAAAGATTTCAAGGCTTAATATGTCCAAAACCTTGATAAAGAATTTTGTCCACTGTATATAATGTGGGTTTTGGTCTGATAATAGTAGATAATGTTTAAAGTTTAATAGAGTTAGAGTTGGTCAGACTGCGTACTTTTCGAAAAAAAATTTTTTTACAATGGGGAAAGTCAGATTAGGCAGGGAAAGCAAGTATCATGGCCAAAATTTGACATCATACTCTTATACTTTTATCTCCCTTGCCTTTTTATCCTTTGAGAAGATCCTTAACATTCTAATTATGCTGCTTTATTATTATTGTTAGTTTGGGGACTTAACTTCGAAAGTGTGTGTAAAGGCAGTGAACAGAAACTACAGTCCAAACTTTGCTCATTTACTCCTGATAGTGGTCTGTTGTGAAGTGTGATGAAAAAGATTTCAAATGTAGAAACATGAAAGGTTCTTTAACTACTTGAAGAGAATTACTGAAAAAGAAAAAAGTTCCCTGAAATTTTGTGCTGAATTCTCTTAATTCTTTTCATTGAAGTTTTGCTTTCCACTGGTAGTAACTAACTGCTCCCGGGCATTCAGATTTTTAGATTTGTATACTCAGGACACATTATCCTCTTTTTGAGAAAGATGTTGGTTGACTTAGCAAGTTTGTAGGATTTGCAAAGCGAAATAGAATGCTTTGTTATTCACACTCTAGTGTTACAATATTAAGGCTCTGAGCAGATTCCCATTTTAACCACAGTGTTTTTCTTAAGCATAGTTCATCTCTACGTACATATCCTATGTGAAAGAAAATTTAGAGCCCTCCATTTTAAAAAAGCTCTTGTGCTTTGCATAAAACTTGAAAATACTTAATTTCAAAGTTATATTGATATTAAAACATAGAATCAGTCTTGTCTTAAAAGTGTATTACAATTTATTTCTTGCCATTTTTGTGTAAAATTTACAGAAAGAGTGTTACACCGTGCGCTCCAAAGGTAATGTCTCAATCCTCTAAGGCTCTCTTTTTCTTTCTTTGCCTTTATCTCTTTAATCCTATTGTTATGTGCATTGAACCATTTTAAGAAAAACTTTCTGCTTGATTTATGGCAGCAATACATGTAAAACAAGTGTGTTTTATTGTTCATGGTTAATCCTGGGAAGTGTATTTTAATTTCAGTGGCTTGTTTCCACCATTTTCCACACCTCTTCTGGGGGAGGGTGGGGAAGAGGGTATATTGTATAAAATGGTTTAGATTTCATTGCAGTACAGAACTATTAATTTCTGTGTAAGGCCAAAAGATTCTTTGATAATGGTATAAAACTGTAGATTGTTTTTTGGAGTAACAGTGACACTTTTTGATTTCTAGGATTTATAAAGTTTAAATGAATCCTTATGCTTATATTTTTAAAGTATATTCACGGGGTAGATAAAACTGGAAAATCAGTGTCGAGTGACAGGAGAAAATGGAAATGTGAAAATATCGAAAGCTTTTATAATTTGAAATGTTCTTTGTGGTTCTTTCTCTTTTAGGTTTGTTTTCATAAGCGTGTGTAAACTTACATATTTATGATAATCTCTGGCCTTTAAGGTCTGAGCTTACTGAGCATATGTCCCGTCCCCACCGCACGGGTCTTGACAACCGTATAGTTTTGAAAGATCAGTACGATTAAGAGGTGGTGGGATGAGATCTCTGCCCGGTTGAGTAGGATTGAGTAGCATGGACGGAGCATATCCTTTCTCCCTGCCCGTTTGGCAGTGCCCTCTGTTTTTCCATGTCTGTTGTCAGCCCAGTGCCAGTATGCCTGCTTCGCAGTGTTATTTCTACTCCTGAAATGCAGGCTGAGAACCCCAAAGGGCTTCTTTGTTCAGATACTGTTAGTGTTGTTAATATGTAGCCTACCCCAGTTACAGTATAAATTTGTATTTCTGCATCCTGAACTGCAGATGCCAGTGATGGACTTAATTACTCTCACCAGCTTAGGCACAGCAGCAGGCCAGCTGAAGTTTGTCCTTCAGATAATTTGTTCTTGTCTTCATTTGTTTTCTTCCCCGTTAGAATAAAGGACCGACTTTTTTAGTTTTCATGTGAATTCGAAGCAAAACTCGAATCTGTCACCGAGGTAGCCATTCCCTCTTCAGATCCAGTCTCAAGTAGTCTGTTGCTACATCACTGCAATTAGCTGAATTGTTTTCATCTCACCATTTGCTCGAAAGTTTTGCCATCATGTGGTTTTTACAGGACTCCTATTAGCCAGCGTAGCAAATTGAATTCGGTTTTGTGTGTTTTAGGAAAATCTGTAGGCTTTTCCCTAGTACCAAAAGATTTGAGAGTTGTGAGAGAAAGGATCAAGGAAGGAGGAGGAATATACCTAATTAATACACCACTCCTTGTTTTCATTGCTACATATTTGAATTTGATCCCTTACACTATAAGAACATTTTTTACCTTTAAAAATTTTACCTCTTACATCTTTCATACAATAGAATCACTGTCCAGCATATGTACTAATTTCTTCCTGTCATTAGTGTGCTTTACTAAAGTTTTATATTTGTGGGAAGCACATTATTATCCAAAGTAGTTTCTGGATTCTGGTTTAATTATTTAATCATTAGTTCCTCACCAGGTTGCTAGATTTTCTCTTTTTCTTTCTTCTGTTTTTACTCATTTTTACTATTATATTGGCTTGAATTACCACTTCACAGTCTTTTAAGGAGAATTTGAGACTTTGTGGTTTTAAAATTCAAGATGGCTTTTAAAATTCTGGAACTTCCTAAATTGACAATTTAAAAAAATTCCATAGTACTTTTTCAGAACTGAATATTCTTAACGTAAGTATAAATGCTATCATTCCTTGCAATGATTTTTAACATTGCTGTGAAGGTTAAAAATTGTGTTTCGTTGACTTACATGTCTTAGAATTGCCTTCAAATGAATATAAAAATTGATATGGGAGCTTCTAGTACAGTTACCTTCTTTAACATAGCCTCATATCCAGTGTCCTTTCTCAAATTCTTCTATTTCTCATTATTATAAACTAAGATTTTTGTGGCTTTTGAATTTTTTCACTGCAGTTCACATAGTGTGAAAATTTGTGAAAATGCTATGGGAAAACCAGTTTGGGTTCAAAGTCTCTTAAGCAGATAATACCCCATAGGCTTCCTAAGAGTGACTATCTGCCAGTTTGTGACTGCAGAAGAAGCTGGTTGGGCATTTTCTGGGCCATGGAAATTTAAGGTGTCTGTGACGTTATCCATCATTACTTGCTGGCTGTCAGAAGTTTGACAGATCGGAGGTTTGCTCCCTGTCGCATTTTCAGAGTTGCTGTGTGAGTGGCAGAACTTCACCTTAGGTGGGAGAGGCAGGAAGTTTTGAGAACAGGACTCCCGAAGCCTACCTCCATCTGCCTTCCTAAAAGATGCAGACCGACTCAGTATGAGAAGTAACAAATAGAAGAACTCATTTAAGGGGGAGGTGGCGGGGGGGGGGGGGGGGGCAAGCAAGTGTTGATCACACTTTTTTTTCCTTAGGGCAGATGATAGTGCTTTTTATTCTCTTTAATTATCTTGATGACTTTTGAGTTGATTTTTGCTTTTGTTGTTATTTTGGATTCGAGAGTATCTTTAATTTTATTGTATATTTATGCTGTACATTTCAAACCTGTTTCATATGTTATGTATAGGTATAGTCTTCATATTGGAGAAATAGATACAACTTTGTAATTATAATCTTGAGGGTTTTTTTAACCAGTAAAATGGCTACTATGGCTGTTTGTAAGGTTTTTAAGTTGAGATGTGTATCATGTTTAACTTTTCCCCATCTTTTTATCTTTACTTCTTTGTTCTCTACATGCCCTTCTGCTCTGTTCACCCGAACACCGGTTTTTGTCATCTTTGTGTTGATGTTTACACAGTACTACCAAACCTGCTCCACACTTGGATGGGTAAGAGTTACATTTTATTACCTTGGGGAGTTGGTGGGGTGGCCAGTCTACTACAAATTGGACCATGGATGAACCTCTGGGGGGTGCTCTTGATTCCTGATCTAATCTCTCACAGCCAAGCCCCTCCTTAAGGATCAGAGGTTAGTCCGTCTTGAGAACTCATATTGTCATGTCATTGAATCTGGGCAATGGATAGACTTCTCAGCCTTGCTATCTCCAGTGACCCTGTAACAACGGTTTCTGAGTATCAAGTGCAATCTGTTCTCAGATTCTCCACCGTAAGATAGTTAAGAAATATTGTTTTAAGCAGAAAACTAAGGCCCGGTTTGAGTCGTGTTTTTATTTTTTCCTTTTTATGAAGCAGATGTCAAGTTCTAATTCCCTTCTAGTTGCTTCATTCATCAAACACTTTGCTTTTATATTTAGTTCTGTAGACATGTCATTTATAACAGTTGTCTTGATTACTGATTGTGGCTTAATTGTCATCAAACCAATTCTTTCTTGAATTTGTATTGTGACAGGGTGCATGTCGTCTTTGGATTGGTTATTTCTGGTTTTGAAGTAATTGAACAGATTGAAAATCTGAAAACCGATGCTGCAAGCAGACCTTATGCAGATGTGCGAGTAATTGACTGTGGGGTGCTTGCCACAAAATCATCAAAAGATGGTAAGAGTTTTGGGGGGAGTGAAGGGGAGCTAGGATACTGGTAAAACACGGTGAAGATTTTAGTTGAAAGATACCTCCTGAACTTTAGTAGTGGAAAAACCATTCAAGTAGTACATACAGCAGTAACCCATGCCTCTGTATCATACCTTATATCCAAGCCATCAACAAATCTTATCAAATCTTACTTCTTTTTACTTCCCATGTTATCAGCCTTGTCCAAACCACTGCTGTCTCTTACTTGGATTATTGCAGTAGCCTCATAACTATTCAGTTTGCCTCTGCCCTTCTTATAATCTCTTCTTGGCAGCAGTAAATTCCTAACTGGTCTCTTTGCTTGTACTCTTGACTCTGTAGTCTGTTAATAGCAACCAGAGTGATCTTCTCCAAGGGCTCCCTTCTTAGCCAGCCAAACTAAAGTCTTTACTTGGTCTGTAAGGCAGTCTGTTCTCTCCTGTGTCTCTCACCTCTTCACCCTCATTCATTGCCCTCCCAGCCGTGTTGACCTTTACCCAGACATGCCAAGCACAGGGATTTTGTGCTGGTGTCCGTTCTTTCTGGAACACTCTCCATCCAGATACCTACATGACCCCTTACGTCACTTCCTTCAAGTCTCTGAATGTTATCTTCAGTTACTGCCCATCTCTCCCTATTCCCTTTACCCTGCTTTTTTTGTATTTCTGTTTGAGCACTTCTCATTTGTCATGTTATGCAGTTACTTACTTCTTTTCTTATCTGATCCAACTAGAATATAGACTTCATAAGGGCAAGGGCTTTGTTACCTTACCATCTCACCAGCAAATTGTGTTACCAGCGTGAAAAAATGTTTATTTAAATTTTGTCTTTAGTTTGCTGTTTATAGAGCATGTTTTATGATACTATTTTTTACTCTGAAAGGTAGACACTAAGATCTAGTACTAATATTTTTGTTAATATTTCTTAAAAGTTTTTGAGAAAAAAAGGAAGAAACCAACTCATTCAGAAGACTCGGATTCCTCTTCCAATTCCTCTTCCTCTTCAGAATCTTCTTCAGAAAGTGAAATTGAACATGAGAGAAGCAGAAGGAGGAAACATAAGAGGAGGCCAAAAGTTAAGCATTCTAAAAAGAGACGAAAGGAAGCAAGCAGTTCCGAAGAGCCAAGGAATAAACATATAATGAGCCCAAAAGGGTAAGTGTGAAATGCCAGGGTAATCTTAACCTAACACAAAGACACTCGGGAATGGGGAAAGTATATGTAATTCTGTAAACTTCATTTTATTACCTATTGTTGAAAAAGGATAGCATTTTTTTTAACTTTAATTTGAAATCTGACAAATCTAAGGGTAGCACAGACATTTCATATTAAAGATTTGTGTGTTTGCAGGTGAAAAAAAATCCCTGAAACTCTTAAAAGAACAAAGGATCATTTGACAGTTTCATACCATAATTTTAGTACTTTAGTGGCTTTTTCACTGTGTTAATGTTTTATATGTTCTTTGTGAAAATTGTACAAACCTTTTGAGATTTGTGAGATATTAATAGTTTTGCTGTTTCATAATTTAAAAAAAAATTTTTTAAAGTTTATTATTTATTTTGAGAGAGAGAGAAATAGCGCACATGCATGCGTGAACAGGGGAGAGGCAGATAGAGGAAGGGAGAGAGAATCTCAAGCAGGTTCCTTGCTGTCAGCACAGCCCAACGTGGGGCTCAGTCTCACAAACCGTGAGATCATGACCTGAGCCAAAATCAGGAGTCAGATGCTTAACCAGCTGAGCCACCCCGGCACCCCGCTATTGTTTTATTATTAATTGTTACATATTATTATTTAATATTCTTGTGAAATGCAGACATTGCATATTTTAATTGGTGACTTGATTTGTTCTCTCTAAGTTACTCTGAGAGGAGTGATACCAATGAAAAAAGGTCAGTTGATTCAAATGCTAAAAGGGAAAAGCCTGTGGTCCGACCAGAAGAGATTCCCCCAGTTCCAGAGAACCGATTTTTACTGAGAAGAGATATGCCTCTTGTCACAGTGGAACCTGAACCGTAAGTAGGATGATTAACCTCTTTGTTTTCCTTTCTGTGAATGGTAATTCCATCAGCTCACTGCACTTCCACACTTATTTGTTGAGCATGACCCATAGGCAAAGATCTTTGAAGAATACTGTGGGAGATGCCAGGCTAATGAATGACATGTACCGTGCCTTTCAGAATTCACATTCTACTAATGGGGAAAGGGGGTTGGTCAAGTGGGTCAGGGGAGAAGTTCTTACGGGAGGTCTGGAGAGATTTCATAATTTTTTTTCCTTGACTTTTCATTAGAGGTGAGATTTGGTTATCAGAAGAGAGGGTTAGTTGAACTCTTTGGAACCACTTGAATGATAAAACGTGTTCCAATTTGAATAGTGTAAAATTAATTGCATTGATTAGGGATATAATTTAGTATCATAAATATGTGACTTTTGCTAACTTGCTCAGTGATAACTTCTCTGCATTGGAAAAGGTAATGTGTAGTTTTAGATTTGGTATAATAGTATATTTTGTGTATTAACTCAAGTTTAGAATTATTAAAAGAAATATTGTTTGATCAGAAATGTCATAATGTGGCTGGTGTAATTGATAAGTGTCCGATGAAGAGTTACATTGAAGGTTAAGAGGTTATGCACGTGTTCCTGTTCACAGTCAGGTCTCCACATAAGGTTATCGTTTAATTCATTAAATATTTTTAAAGCCTAGTATTGTCTTATTTTAGAAAGCTATTATAAGATGGGTTCTTTGAATTAATAGCTAGTGTTTTCATTTTTAAAAACTGGCTGTTAATAAATTTTAGTGGGATTCTTCTTAAAATATAAGATACCAAGTTCATTGATGGAATCTATTTGACTTTCAGAAAGTAGGAAACTTGAAAGGTTAGTTTCTCTGTCATATGGCAGGTATTGGCAAATTATGGTCCATGGACCAAATTTGGCCTGTTGCCTATTTTTGTACAGCCCATGAGCTAAAAAAAAATGGCTTTCTTGTGTTTAAATGTTTGTAGGAAAAATAAAAAGGAGAGTAATATTTTGTGCCATGTGAAAATTATATGAAACTCAAATTTCAATGTCCATAAATGAAATTTTACTGGAACACAGCCACATCCATTTGTTCATGATAAGAGAATAAGTAAGGGCTGTTTCTGTGCTACAACAGCAGACTTGAGTGGCTGTAGCAGAGTTTGTATGTGGTGTTCTCTTGCCTTACACTGCTACGTGGTGCACTGCCCATCACAGTGATGCTGGTAGAACTCTCCAGTATTTCAAGTGCTACCCATATAACACATCTATGTGAAAAGATATTTTTAAAGATGAAATATGTACAGTCTCATTACAGATCAGCATTAGCACTATATTGATAGGGAACACTGTGAACCCCAATTAACATGAAATGTTCTCTCTCCTCCTTAAAAGGGCTCCATTCCTTTCGTTAGTAGATCTTTATTACAAAGAAATGATACTCAGTTATATTTCAAATTTCACTGATAAAACATTGGTTAAAATTTGTTTTCTTTTTTGTTATGTAAGTATCTACATAATAGCCTTAATTTTCTTCTTGGCCTACAAATCCTAAAATACTTACTCTTGGATTCTTTTCAGAAAAAGTTTGCTGACCCCTGTTATCTGGTGTTGTTAAAGCAGTGATTGCATTTGTGACTGATTACCGCTGGTAATTTTGTTTGGTCGTCACTCTTCTTTAGTCACATAACATCTTTGGAAGTTATTTTGTGCAGAATTATTTTAAATCATAATTGACTGCTAGTTGTGTTATATTAAGATAGCCCATTGACCTATTAGGACCCTTAAGATTTTGATCAGTCGTTTGGGCGTTATAATTAAGTGTGCTTCAAGAACTCATCATAGGCAAGGATAAGAAGCAAGGGCTGTCAGCCATATGAACTTGCCACCTTACTGATTGACCAGCAGTCAGGTGAAGGGAGGGTAGCAGAATTGGATCAGTACCAAAAGGTTCCTAGGTAAATGTTAATTCTTGCCGAACACCTGTAGGCAAGTTCACTGCTTTTTCTTCATAAGGAAAATGGGGTTAATGGTTGCCTACCAAGATACCTACTTCTCATTGTGAGAATTAAGTCATGTCATGAACATGAAATGGCTGAATAAACTGTTGTATACTTTGTAGTTGACTTTTTTTTTTTTTACAGTATCATTTTATGTTTATCTGGATCCTTAGAAAACCCTGTATATTGGTTTTAAGAGTCAAGTTGCATTTCTTTCTGTGACTTTGGGCAAGACTTTTAACCTCTTAAAATTCTCTCTTTAAAATGAAGATGTGAATAGTGCCTACCTCATAGTGTTGTTAAGAGAAGTAAATGAGCCAATGCCTTTAAAGTGCTTATTAACAACCAGCAGTGAACAATCTGAAAAGGAAATTAAGAAAGTAGTTGCATTTAAAACAACATCTAAAAGAATAAAAGAGACGGTGGTGGGGGGGGGCGCCTGGGTCACTCTGTTGGTTAAGTGTCCAACTTCAGCTCGGGTCACGACCTTGCTGTTCCCAAGTTCAACCCTGCGTCGGGCTCTGGGCCAACAACTCAGAGCCTGGAGCCTGCTTCAGATTCTGTGTCTGTGTCTCTGCACCTTCCCCACTCATGCTCACTCTCTCTCTCTCTCTCTCTCTCTCTCTCTCTCTCTCTCAAAAATAAATAAACATTAAAAAAATTAAAAGAATAAAATGGGAGTAAATTCAGCTAAAAGGGTAAAAGACTTGTACAATGAAAATCACAAAATATTTATAACTAAATAAATGGAAGGACATTGCACATTCATGGGTTGGAAGACTTAATATTGTTAAATGTCAGTACTAGTCAAAGCAAGTTTTGGATTCAGTGCAATCCCTATCAAATTTCAGCAGCCTTTTTGCAGAAATGGAAAAGTCCATATCCAGAATCTTGGAATCATAGGGGGCCCTGAATGGCCAAAACAATCTTGAAAAAGAAGGGCGGAGATGGAACACTTATACTTTTTTTTTAATGTTTATTTAATTTTGAGAGAGAGACAGAGCAAGAGTGGGGGAGGGGCAGAAAGAGAGGGAGATACAGAATCCGAAGCAGACTCCAGGCTCTGAGCTATCAGCACAGAGTCTGATGCAGGGTGCAAACCCATGAACTGTGAGATCATGACCTGAGCCGAAGTCAGCCACTTAACCAACTGAACCACCCATGCACCCTGTAGCACTTATACTTTCTGATTTCAAAACTTAACACAAAGCTATAGTTATCAAAATAGAGTGGTACTGGCATAAAGATTAATATATAGACTAATGGGATAGGCTTGAGATTCCAGAAATAAATTCATACCAGTATATGTGGACAGTTGATTTCAGACAAGGGTGCAGATTCCATTCAGTGGAGAAAGAAGTCTGTCTCTTCAATAAATGGTGCTGGGACAACTGGGCTTCCACATGCAACAGAATGAGGTTGGACCCCTACCTCACATTATATGCAAGAATTAAAATGAGTCCATGACCTAA